>NW_018164466.1:1187951-1209409 GCF_001263595.1 Phalaenopsis equestris
TCAGTCTCCTGTAATGTGATATATATGGTAATATTATTTCCATTAAATCTTATGCTCAGTGTTATATTTTAGATGATTATGTGTTTCTGTATCATGAAATACTGCTATTAAAGTTGATTCAGCTGCCGGCTTGGAGGAGGGGTTGGTCTTGGTTCATACATGGAAGTTGTACTGCCCATGAATGAATGAATAGCATGAATAAAGCAATATGTGCTGCCATTTGTACTCATTCCCCTTCAAAGCCTGTTCTTATTTTTGCTTCTCGTTGTTTGATGGGGCTTTTTCTTAGCACTTTTGATACTCACTGCTGAGTGAGTGGTGTATATGTACTTCTGTTATGTTTTGGAACGAATTTCTGTTTTTGAAATATCAAATGTCGCAGTCATAGTTCAGTTTTAAACAGTTTCACTAAACAGGGACAACATGGTCTTTTTTTCAGAAACAGCTGCACCACAGCTATTTCCACACAGCTGCAACAAACATACACTCAGCTTCCCCACAACAACTTCCCGGGACAATATAGTTGGAGCTGAAAAGTTGAGAAGCTGCAGCTGTGTCATACAGAGCCTTAGTTTGTAACACCAATAGCTCGAATGACTTGCAGTCTAGACAAACAACTATCTAGACGACACACAATATGGACCACTAGCAGCCCGGACAACTGCAATCTGGACGACCGCATTTTGCACCTCTCAATTTCTATATATAAAATATGTCAAGCACCTAAATTTAAAATTTTGCATGCATGTATTTTATAAAGTTAAAATGATGATATCTTTGATGTGATATGAAATAATTAGGTGGTACAAATGTATACAAATTAAGACGTAGGAATTGGGTTGTATTTTTTGACAAATTTGCTAGGCTTGCGAAAGCAGAGATGATCTTGCATCAAGGCTTTGAAAGAAGAAATTATCTTGTTTGGGCCTCTAAAAAAGGCCATTTTAGCCATATGCGCACAATTGTCGGCCCATGAAGAGAACATTTCGAGCACGTATATTAACCGATTTAAAATTTTATTTTTTTAATTCATTTGTTTTTAAGAACTTATTTATTTAGTATATTTTGTTACGTTTTTATTTTTTATTTTTATAAATAAATTAAATTATTTTTTAAAATTTCCGAAATAATTTGTAGATATTTTGAATGAATTTAAAAATAATTGTTGTTTAATCAAATATATAAATATATTTTATTTAAATTAAAATATAAATAAAATAAAAAAGTTAGAAAATATAAAATTTTATTATAAACTAAAAATTTTGCACCCATAATGGTAGATAAATCTCTATATTTCCATAGTTTAAAGGAGAATTTATAAACAATCTAAAAAAAAGCTCAATTTACACACATACAACTAAACTTCTAAGTATTTACATATTGAGGACCTAGATGTGTCATAAATAAATTTTCATCCTCAAACACGAATCTTGATGCATTTTGAGCAAGAATAAATTTCAAAGTTAAATTTAGAATCATCCGAGTTTCGATTTCAACAAATTTATACGTAAACATAGCCTCTAAACAAAATGAACCCAATGACACAAAAAAGTGATTTATCGTGAATTTAATCAAGCCCAGATCATTGCAAGCCACATTGGCTTAATGTTTGAGAGCTTTATCTATCAACCAAAATGTCATGGGTTCAAGGCTTTAACTTATAAAGTTTTGATGGTTGTCGCTAGGTACTAGGGTTCGTTGTCGACGATCAGAAATTGCCACTAAACTTGGAATTATGAGAGGTCACCGTTAACCACTAAAGATAAACGTTGACCCATAGATTATCGCATATTACGCAAGATAACTGTCAATTACCTTTAACGGTTTTTGTGGCCCAATTATTATTCTTAGATGGTTCTCATTCGATCTTTACTTTATATTCCAATATCGTCCACTCAAAGAGAAAGACATCAATTTGTAGTTGAAATTATACACTGGGCTATGTTAACTATAGTAAACTCCGTGTTTTTTTTTTTCAGTTTTTGTGCTTTTCATTTAAAAAATTACGATGTCTCCTCCTACGAATTTGTTCGATGATAAGATGTTAAATTATAGCTCGAACGTCATGAGTTTCCCTGCACCCAACACACCTACTTATCACTCTTACATTCATGACGACCAAACATTAATATCACATTAAAAATATTTTCATTTAAAATTTTTAAAAGTAAAATATATTTTTTCATGCATAAATAATACGGTAAACCATATGATGCGACTTTAGGTTAGCCGAACCGCATTGACAAATAAGAAAATGCAGCTAAAGACGACAAAAGCTAATTAAAAAGCTCATATAATGCTGTATGAATACTTGAAGGAAAGAATCTGTGCCCCCATAAATTGATTAAAGGAGAAAGATTATTTTCAAAATTTAAAAAATAATAAGCAATAAAATGTGGGTCCCATGACTAGGGTTTCATTGCTTGCTGCAAGTGAAAGAGGAGAAATATTTTCTATTTGTGTGAGATTGATGCTTCCAGGTTTCAGTCTCCTGTAATGTGATAAAGTACTCTTTAATTTAAAGAAGAAGATGCAGTTATTGCTCTTGTTCTGAGAATGGGGGGAATGGGTGTGAAGGAGCGGAGTTTGTTCGGAATAACTCGTGAATAGCATGTGTTTGTTCGTTTTGGATTCGAAATTGTTTGTTTGTTTTAGCACGTGTTGGATTTGAAATTAGATCGAATGATTTGAAGAGAATAAAAGTTAATATTTTTATTAATGGTATACAAAAGTTTAGTAGGGAAATTTGATTATGATATTAACTATTTATCTATTTGATTAGTTTTAGCAAAAATAAGCCAAACAAGATAACTTTTTGGATTAATGTTTTATGTTCATGAAATTTAATTATCTCATGAAATATCTATATATTTTTTATATTTATGTTGGGTTTTGATTTGCTAAATATTACTATTTTGTTAATTTGTAATTGTATTTTAAGACGTATATGTTCATTTTTTTTTCATAGGTTTGCAAAACCAATGAGTTAGAAATGTAAATATCAAAATTTGGGTGTTAGAAATGTAAATGCGTAAGAGTGATATGGTATGTACGTAAAATTTTCTTTTACATTTTAAAGAGCGAGCATATCCAAAGATCAGAGTTGTAGAAATAAGAGGGGAGAGAGATAGAGGGATTAAGAGAGGGGAGGAGCACACAATGACTTGTTCTCGGATTTTTTGACCCATTTTATATATAAAGAGAGTGATTACAAACAAAGTAAGAAGAGATGACTCTCAATAAAGTATGAGTCTAGATTTAAGAGCAAAAAAAAAAAATCCATTTAGAAGTATTGATCCCAGTGTTTATAGAAGATAAAAGCTACTGGATAGAAATTATATCCTGCCCCTGCTTATGTGGGGGTTATAGGATATTATGTTTTTTTTTTTCATATTTCTTAGTTTCTTTTAACCTCTTTTAGTGTCTCTAGATTCCCCGTCTGTCGGATTCATCCCTTGGTTAGTTGAGATGTTGTTTGTGGCCCATTCAGTCTTTGATGTCGGACGACCATTGTGTTTGGAAGTTGTTCGGGTTTGAACATTGTGTATGGGGGGTAGATTTGGATGGTCGGCCAAGGATGGCTAGTTGGTTAATCCTAAGCGTCGGCCTAGAGTAGTGGGTCGGTTATTTGAGAACTAACAACTTGCCAAAGATGGCCGGCCGGCCGACCTTTTGCTGGCGGCCTGCCAGGATAGTCGATCGGATAGTTGGAAGATTGGGTTCTCGGTTCTTGGTTGATGAGTCATGAGTTTTCACATTTTCCGTCATATATGCTTGCTGCTTTCGGACGACAAAGAGGGTCCTTGGTTTGTAGGCCTCAAGCCAGCTGGCTAGCCACCATAAGTTCTATGCCCGAACGTTTAGCATTTGATTTGGTCTGTTGAGCTGCTTCAAGATCCGTGCAAGTTACACAAGATATAGTAAGAAATAATTTAACAAGAATAGAATTCTCTAAGTAAATTATTGACATTAGAAAACGCATTTAAAGCATGATTCCTTTGTCTAAACTTAAAATGGTGTTACTTAGTTATGCACCATTAAATGAAGAATAAATAATATATGTGCAAATATTATAATTTTGCATATTTTGTACTCCATAAGCAAAAAAAGGGGACATTTAAAAACACAGCACACAAATCTTATGTATTTACACTTCTGACACCTAAACTTTCATATTTGCCCACATAATACTCGAGTCTTTAATATCACATAAAAAACATCATTATTTTCACTTCTAAAAAGTAAAATACATATTTTCATGCTTAGGTTTAAATTACCAAAATGCTATGTATATATGTGACGCGTGCTAGAAAATTCGCGGCGGTAGAGTAATGGATTATCGTCTTAGCGTTGCACGAGATTTCAGCACACACAAATAAAAGAAGAGAAGTAATTAGGAGGAGACACCTCGATTTTTTATGTGAAAAACCCTTGAATGGGGGAAAAACCACGGTGTCCAGCCCAGTTGAAGACGGGGTCCAGCCCAGTTGAAATAATTCACTATGAATAATGGTACACAAGTTCATTCTTCCCCTAATTAGAGAAGATGAAATTGCAAAGTTGCATAATTATAATCTGGATGCAGTTTTTGGTGACAACAGGTTGCAAGGGTCATTGTTAAAGAGGTAGTAGTTCGTCGTGAGTATTGTAGATGGTTGCTTCAGAAGCGTAGATTGATCAGAGAAGCCGCAGCAAGCAGTTGCGGGAACTGCGAATCATGTATATTGTAGTTGGCTAGTTTTAATGATGTCCGTAGGCCGCGGGGGCCAGAGTCGAGAGTTGCACGAGCTAATGACCACATAGGTCGTTGGGGCGAATATGGATGATGTCCGTAGGCCGCTGAGGCCAAAGTCGGGAACTGCATGAGCTAATGACCGTGTAGGTCGTTGTTGGCATATGGTTCGTAATGGTGAGCAGTGGTGACGTTCATAGACCGTTGGGATCGAAGTAGGGAACTGCATGAGCTGATAACCACGTTGGTTATAGTTAACACATTGATCGTAGTGGTGAGCTCTTGTCTCACAAACGGGAGAGAGTTACTAGATTTTCTAAGTTACGACGTTGACTGACGACGTCTGGTCGGCGGTGATTGATGACGATCGACTGTGGTCGACAACGATTGGCGGATGACGGTCGGCGGACGACGGTTGATGATGGTCGACGACGGTCACCGATGGTGCTGGACTTCAGCTCCTTCTCAAATCCTTCAGTTCCCCCCTCATGTGAGGGGTGGGGCTCTATTTATAGTGTTCTGGGTACAATATATGCAGGGATATGAATCATTTTAATTAAACGGTTCGGAGAGCTTCCCTCGATCAGATGACATTTGATGGACATTTGACTGCCTTAAGGATGTCAGAATTGAGCAATCTTCGGCTCGTTGGATTCATTTTTTCGAGACTCTCGATTTGACTGTGAACTCGCTGAATTTAACATTTTTTTTATCTTTTAAATGTGTTTGGAAATCTTCCAAAAATGATTTAATCACTTGATCTAATCTTTTAAATGTGTTTGAAAATCTTCCAAAAATGATTTAATCACTTGATCTAAGCTTGATTTGACTCAGATTGGACTAACTTTGATATCATTAGGTCCGTCTCATCGAGTCAGTCAGTTTGAGTATAAGTTTGCTGAAATCGGAGCTCTGAATCACTTTTAATTGAAGTTTGATTGTTTCTAGCTCAAAAGGTTGCCTCGACATTCCTGATGGATGATGAAAATTTATTGGTAGCGTATTAATATGTAAATATGAAAGTTTAGGCGTTTGATATGTAAATGCATAAGAATTGTGTGAATATATATATTTTGTAAATAAACAATGATTATGTGGAGTATGTAATTGGCCCACGGGTCATGTGGATCTCAAATACATGTCATTGCATATGACATCATTGCATTATTTCAATCGAATATTTTATTGTGAAGAGTTAATTTTTTGTGTTCGATCTGAATTTATATGTTGAACTCAGATCTGTCAGTGAATTACACCTAAGAAATAGAGAGAAAAAAAAAATATATTTTATATTAGGTTTCAACAAAAAGTCTCATTACATTTAATAATCCTTTATTTATGAAGGGTTAGAATTATTATGAAATGACAGTTATACTCCTCACTTTTTTTAGTCGATCAACCCCTAATCAATCTGGTTTAGGTCGGTCGACGAACACCCGGCGAATTGTCCTCTTATCGGCCCCCATTTAGGAAGTCTCTGAATCGGCTGTCCTCTGATTTGGTCTGCCTCTGGGTAGAGATGTCTCCGAGTTTGTAAGTCGATTGGCCTATAGTTGATCGACAGCTATCACTTGATAATCCTTGTTTATGATACTTCTATATTACTTTCATGATATTCATCTGTAAATGCATGATTTATATCAAATTGTCGGGTTCACATAGAGCATGATTAAGAATATTTTTATTGTACATCATAAAATATACCTGACCTATTATAATTATATAGAAAATAAGCTAAAGAATAATTTCAAGACATAAATATCACAATATTTGATGGAATTTAAGATCTACATATGATGACTCAAGAGGAGGGGGAAAAATATTACATCATAACTCCAAACGTAGAGCTACGTTTGAAGTCTACTGATATGCAGACACGTGACTTCAAAGAAACACGCACGCTTTCCTGTGACATATGAGAATATTCCTCCTGTGTTATTTCACGTTATTCATGTGTTATTGCAGTGGTATTGATGTGTTATTGTGTTATTATAACAACGAGAATATTCTCATAACACAATAACAAATGAATCTCATTATAATAACACATGAATAATGTGGAATAACACAGAGGGAATATTCCCCCGCGCTAAAACAAATTTTTTTATTTTTTTATCCCCTCCACATGGCGTCATTTCATTGGACTCCGAACGTTGGTTTAGGCCAAAACTCTGGATGTAATATTTTTTCGAGAAGGGGACTGCGGAAGAAAAAGATTCATAATTTCCGTACAGATTTTTTTTTTTTTTTGTCCCATATTTATTGCTCTCTTGCGAGTGATGTAAATTAAAAAAATAAAAAAATTAAAAAAAAACAAAAAAATGATATTAAATAAAGAATATAGATCCAACATGAATACACATATAATGTACGGTCACAAAATTTTATAATGGAGGCACAATTTTCTAAATATATTAATGAAGTATCTTTTTTTGTAACGGTGGAGGAAATTAATTATTCCATTAGATTCAAGATTAAAAAAAATTAAATAAGCTTTGAGCCTGAAATATATATATATTTTTTAATATAAATCATAATATTTAATATTTTTTATATAATTTAGATAATTTATTAATCTGAATGCCTTTTTTTTTCCTCTTTTATACAATGTACTATACTTATTATGAAGAATCAATATGCCATGCTGTCATACCTATAATTAAAACAAAATTTATGTACATAAAATTTTAAATATTTACATTTACACATTTTCTTTTTTTTTAATTTTTTTATTTTATTTGTACAACATTTAAATTTTTTTCTATTTGAATTTTCAATCACAACTAAATCTTATTGTATATATTTATATTGTTGTGAAAAACGACGGCAATAAAGTAAAAAAATGGAACGAGTAAAATTGCACATAAAGAAAAAACACCAGAGCGACACACAAATTTACGTGTTTATGTGGTTCGACAAATTTGCCTACAGTACACGGAGTTGCAGGGATTTTATTTCTTCGAGGAATTACACCGTCGAGCGCCTCGACATTTAGAAGAAAATCTCTATTTTCTTCTCTCCCTTCTCTCTCTCTCTTCCTCTCTTTCTCTCTTAGCTCTCAAGATGACTTTGTTTGGTCTTGCTTGGCTTGACTTGGCTTTGTTTGGCTTGAGGTTTTAAACCAAAAAAAACTATTTATAGAAACTATGAGAGCGGTAGGTGAGAAGTAGGTGAGCGGTAGGTGGCATGTGGTATGTGAGCGGTAGGTGGCATGTGGTAGGTGAGCAGAAGGTGGGTGTGGTAGGTGAGCAGTATGTGAGATATTTAATTAGGAAACTAATTAAATTCGGTGGACCAGATCTCCACATTACCGAACATATATGATTGTATTTTGCATCTAATTTCCTGCACAAGATATTTTTCTTAAGAGGGAATAGGATATGCAGCTGATGTTTTGAAAATTAGAGTGTATGTTGAATTGAACGAAGTAGCCGTTCATCTTTCAGTGTTCAACAATTCAATTAAAATAAAATTATTATTGAATGATGTAATAGGTATGATAAAAAGTCCCAAAATTGGGCTTGAGTCAAGGCCAATGGCCATAGCCGATCAACCGGTTCAGCCAATCAAATCATTGCAACCTTTTTTTTTTTTTTTCTTACCAGAGAACTCAGCCTTACCTTTGGACGAGGATACAACAGTTTACCGACCAAGCTTTGCTGGTTTGACCAGTCCATTTGATTATAGAGGATTAAGTTGGGCATCCGCCAGGTAAGTGTGACAGACTAATTTAGCCAAGTCATGCAAAATAAATATGGCAAGGAGTTTTTTTAATACCTCACAAATCCTTTGTAACCCAGCACGTTGGTTGGCATCGACGATATAAGACCCCTCAAATCGGTGGTTCGAATCCCCCTGGCACAGTTGGCCTTAAATTTAAGAAGCTGGTACTTGAATTGTTAGGCACATTAGGGGTGGCTGGAGGCTCGTATAATAGCCTCTACTCAAATCTAATGCCTAAACTTTAACATTTACTTCATAACACTTAAATATTTAACATCACATCAAAAATATCATTTTACTAATATTTTAAATTTCAAATACAACTTTTTATATAATACCATTGTGTTATAAATGTAAATATCAAAGTTTAGATGTAATATATATCATTCCATAAGAAATGTGTAATACATATGCAAACTTTTATTATTATTATTGTTATTGTTATTATAATACCATCATGTAATTAGAATGAATTACTTTTAGATAATTCTAACATTAAAATTCATTGGTTTTTTTATATTAATTATATCTTTAATTAAATTTAATTTTTTTTAAAAAAACTATTTACTTAGATTTAGAGGAAGATAGGTCCAATATAAGTATTGTAGGATGAAGCTCTAATGATAGAAAGTCTATTGAAAATAGCTTTTATGTCAACTAAATTTTTTAATCATAGTTGCATTGGTTCTATGATTTAAATAATTAGTAGTGTAACATGTTAATTTGAAAATAACATATTATTCCTACATACATTACAAACAATTGCAACTACTGCAAATAGGTCTAAAAACTCACATTGATTCTATGATTTAAAGGGTTAGTAGTGTAACCTGTTAAATTGAAAGTTTGACATAACTTTTGATAATGACGTGTCATCAATCTTTTCAATTTATTCAGTGGATTACAATAATCTCAATTGAAGAAGATATTGGACCAACAATGTTATTAGAGCTGATGTGTCTCAATTCTGATCCATGATTCGTTGGGGGACGAAAATAGTCCTCCATCAACTTAAAGTAGCATCCACGAAGATAAGGTATAGAACGTATTTTCACTTGCATTAGTACTCTAATGAAATACTTTCTAAGGTGGCTTGACTTTGAAACTCAAATATCAACTTAAGTATTACACTTCTTTTTGAAGTCTTGTGAACCAAAGTTAATGATAAAAATGATTATAATGTCACATCATAAAAAAAATCAAGTGATTGATCACAAAATGTAAATGTAATTTTTAAAATAATTTTTTTTAAAGTTAAATTCAAAATGATTTGATTTATTTTTTTACAAACTTATCATCATATTGAATCTTTTAATGAACGAGCTTAATGACAAATAAATAATCTGATTTTTCTCCAAACAATTGAGATATTTGAAGTAAAGTTGAATAATTTATAATACTTTTTAATTGATCAAAATAAGCTTTGAATATAGTGCGCTTATAATTACATAAAGTATATTGATGTGAAGAATAAAACGAGCTCAAGATGAGTCAATTTTTATGTTGCTTAAAACATTAAAATACTAAAAAAAAACTATATATATATATAATTGCCAATATCCATAAGGGATTAAGCTAGTTTTATATAATTATAATATCATCTTAAGAGGAATAGTAGACTTATATAGTTTTATTTACATAGTAAATTATTTCAACTAAATCAGAAACCCTTAAGTTTTTCCCTTTTTTATGCTTTGTATAAAAGCTCTTATATTTTTTTGTGAGTTTCTTTTATCTATGTCTAAATTCTTATGCAATGCTAAAAAAAAACTCCTACTCAAATGTCATAATAATAATAATAATAATAATATAAATGGGATTCAAAGCAAAAGATTTCATATATTTTGCAAGCATCACTCACATAATTAAAAAAATATAAGATTAATTTAGTAGACTATTGATATGTCTTTCAACATGTTTAATATCCTTTGCCTTTCACACTTGTTTTTGGATGAAATTGCACTTTAAAGAAGGGTATTCTTATATTTTTCATGCAGGTATAACAACTGTGACGCATGAAGCGAATTGAAGCTAAAACAGAGCAAAGTGGAGGCAAAATGGAGCAAAAGGGCGCCAGCTATGTCATAATTTTTAGCATAAATTTTATTATATATATTTTTTAATTTATGTAAGGGTCCGTTTGGAGCAGCTTGAGCATTTCAGGATAAGCTGTTTATCCTGAAACGCGGCCCGCGTGCTGGCCGCATGGGTCGACCCGCAACATGTGTTTAGTGTAAAAACTCAAACACAATTTCGGATAAGCTAGTGAAACGCGAACAAATTGGTACGATGGCGTTTTCAAAATGAAAACGTCGCCTGCACTTATAAGCTGCCCCAGACGGACCCTAAGTTTTAAGGGAGATTTATATCAATTTAATTATTATCTATAAGTTCAAATTGTTAGTTACCACTTCATGCTTCACCAGGTTCTCAATTCACTGCAATCATGTCAGGATTTTAATTAAAAATGTATTACCCAAAGTAGATTTAATATAAGAGGCTCAATAATAGTTTTTGTCTTTAGTTAATAAATTAATTAAATTGGTTACTGCAAATTATATTATAATCTGTTTCTTAATTAGAGCAAATCTTTGTAATCACAAGCTTTCAGATTAAATATATTTATATTGCATTAAAGAAATATTTTATTGACCTTTGAACCCTTTTCCTGCTCTCAATGTTCACAGCAACTTTGAAATTGTTATAAAATGGGAAGCAGAATTTTTAAAACTTAAATTTAGAACATTATTTCAAAATACTTATACTTTATTTATGAGCCATTTTAATTTCTTATTTTTTTACATATCTAACATATGATCTTTCATGCTTACATTTATACCTATATTTAGGATCCGTGGTGCGGTGATATTTAGAAAACGCACCCGGTCTGTTTGGATAAACTGCGTTTTGGCAGCTTATGCGTTTTGACAGGCAGCTTTCTGGCAGCGGTCTGATTATTCCAAAAAAATAAAAAATTGTAATAGTCATTGCACCTAGCTTAGCATGTTATTTTTGGCTTATCAGTAGATTTTTTAATAAGTTGCAGCTGCCTCAAACAGACCCTTATTTGCATATCTAACGTCTAAAATTTTTAAATGAATTAACTAGACTACTCGCTCAAAACTATAAAAAACAAAATAATGTGGCAAGTTTTGCGGGTGGAATATAAAAAATATTCAAACATAAACAAATATTTATAATAAATTTTCAGCTATTTAAATTCATATCACGTAATTTATGTGTATTTGTACAGAAAATTTCATATTTATTTATTCAACCTTTTCAGTTCTAAGTGGCACGCATCTCAAAATTTAAGTATTTGATTTTGAGATATATAAAATTTATTTGGTACGTATGTAAATTCTTCTCATTTTTTTTATATAATTTACTATTTCAGTTAAATATAAAATATAAATGGAAAATTTACGTAGATACCAATGAATTCTTATGTATTTACATATCCAATGCATGTACGTCTTTTTATACATACATGAAGACATAATTATGGATGGAAAATGTGTAGTTCATATTTTAAAGGTTAAAATAGTAATATTTTTTATGTGATATGATTGATTTGAGTGCTATAAATTTAAGTAAAGTTTTGGAGTTAGATATGTAAATATGTAGGAATGGGGTGGTATCCAAGTAAATATCCCAATATAAATAATAAATTTATGAAACGACCGCTCTTTTTTTTTTTTTATATATGGAGCAAATGTCTTAGAAAGTAAACCTGTGTCGTGGAGGCAGTGACCCGAAGGATGTCCTATGGCAAGTTGTTGTGGTGCTGCAGAAAAGAAGTGAGCTCATTCTCGTTGGAGATAATTACACGCTGAGGAGACTTGATATGTAAGCCACCCCTGGGTTGGACACCTGGGTGTCCAAGGATAGTGACACAAGCAAGATTCAAACATGCAGAACTATGAACATGCGAGATGAATGCAAAGCAAACACGTGAGAGTACACTAGTGCAAGTGCAGGCACTAAGGTCGTGGGTCACTGGGACACGGAGACGTCATGAAGCAAACATGTAGTGGAGCATGCCCATGGGAGGCGCAAGTGCTTGATGTGGGCATATGAGGGCATATTCCCACGAGTACACAACAATGGTGCAAGTGGTGAATATGCTAATGCAAGTCATGCAAAATAAACATGTAAGAAGTGCAACACTCAGAAGAAATCGTTGGTCGAGCCGAACAGGCCGATGTGGTCGATTGGACGAGCCGACAAAAGATAGTTTGTTGTGTCGATCAAGCTAGTGGGGCCGATTGGACAAGCTGATGAGGAATATTGATCGATTCGATCGGGCCAGTTGGGCCGATTGGACAAGTCGATGAGGGATAGTCGGGTATGCCGATAGGGTCAGTGGGGCCGGTGGAGCGAGCCGACGAAAATCATCGATTGATATTATTGTTTTAGTGTGATCGATCGAATGAGTGGACAAAAGATTGTCGGTCATGTCGATCGGGTCGATACAGCAGATCGGACGAGTCAACAAAGTATTTTGGGTATTGTCGATCGACCAGTGGGGCGGATCGAGCGATTCGACTAAATAACAAACAAAAATCAACAATTTTATGCAAAATTTAGAAATTATGCCATGCACATAATGCAAATACATGCAAGAAATGAGATCTGATTGTTCCTAGCTACAAAGCGAGCTCGTCCTAATGATCTCATGGGTCACCCTAGGGATAATTGACGGGACGAAGTGCGCGTCGCTACAAAGCTGCAGGTGACAACCTCTATTTGCCCAGCATGAAGAAATTCCTTGGGGTGAGAGTCTTTGTGATGTAGGGAATGTAAAAGTCGTGAGACTTTCTGTTTTCTACGCCCAAATTGTCAGATTTCACTCTCCTCCATAAAAATGAAACCGTTGGCGCAAACACGAGGTTGCAATGACTCCATACGTTGGGATTTTGTGCTAGAAATGAAAAGGTTTGGTTTTTCTCGTCGGAATCGTAATGAAATCACAAATGTTCTCTGTCATATGAGGCTTCCTCTAGAAAATAAACAACCAATTAATAGGCGTATGACCATGCCGACTAGTGTAGGCCGACCAACTTGCCTACCGTGTGTGACCGAACCCCACAACAACATTACAAATTTGGACAATCAAAAGGTGTATGGTCGGGCCGACTGATATCGTTCAACCAATCGAGCCATCCGATAACGGGCGATTGATTGAGCTTGATAATAATGAGTTGCCGATCAAATCCTCCTCGTGTGGGCGACTGAAACCCACAACCACCTAGCAAACTCTACTCCTAGGGCTGACTAAAAAATTGCAAAGAGTTTGAGGAATTTCACCTATGTGACAACTGATCTAAGTGTTTCTTTTAGTAGGATGAAACACTCCTAGCGATAGGAGAGAAGCCCATTCAAGTCTTTTGCTGAAGGAAGGAAGAAGCTCTCCTCACAGAGAAATTTTGAAATCTGTCGGAGTTCTCCTTCTCTAACGTAGATAACGCTATCCTCGCCAGAGAGACCTTTAGTTCATCAGAATTTCGTCTTCATCAAAGCTATGAAGTAGCTCCTCGTTGAAGTATCACCAGAGATGAAGAAGATGACTAAATAAATAGAAGAAAAGATGAAAAGGATCAAGGAGAATAGATTTCATCACATTCTCTTTGAAGAAGATCAAGAATCCCATAAGAAATGCCCCTTGAAAGCTCCTCCCAAGCTCTCATGTTCTTGCTCGGCTCTCTCCCTTCAATGGCGGTTGATTAGCTCAAATGAGCTCTTTTTCATGGTTTATTTAGCCATAGGAAGAAGATCCAATGGGCCAAGGCCCCTTTCACAATTTAAAATGGACCCAAAATATCTTCCAAGTCATTTTTAGGTGAATAACTAAGCCTCAGGGGAAGGACCAGCTGTCCCGACCGCCTTGTCGACCGAAATCTGAGGACTGGAGGTCCATTTTCACTGAACGGGTTCAGGCAGCATGACCACGCCGGGCTCGGGCATGGTCACGCCACTGTCCATAGTGTCGCGAATCAGGGGTCAGCATGGTTGTACTCGAGGCTCATCGTAAGTACGTCAGATGCATTGTCTAGGCGGCATGGCCACGCCACTAGCGGACATGGTCATGTTGGCCGACGAACTAGGGTGCCTGCTGAGATTTGAGCATGGTCACACCCATATTGCTTCGTAATTATGTCGCAGTCTCTGTTTGACCGGCATGATCATGCCACATTCGGGCGTGGTCACGCCAACCATAGCCCTTTTGTGTTCTTTTGGTAGGTCTCGGCGTGACCACACCCAGTTTAGGCATGATCAAGCCACTAACTAGGCGTGGTAAAGCCATTAACTAGGCGTGGTCACACCTAAATTAGGCGTGGTCACGCCAGACCTCATAAAAATTACATTTTCGGAGAAGTTTGCAAAGAGGGTTTTAGGCTTTATGGGACCTCCGGAGGATAGAGTATGCAGGTCATGATCCTTGGACCTCCGTGGGGGTCAGCAATGCATCTCAAAAGTGTCCAAGAAGGTTAGCACGACAGTTCTAATCATGAAATCCGTATGCACATACCTTAAGCTTAAGTCATAAACATGTACTGGGCTACATCATGTCACGGGAGCACCTATATTGACCAGATACAATCTCGTGCCACAAGAAAGAACGTCAATGCAGAGGATACCAGAAGTGATGCCGGTTTGACAATGCTCAATTTGAAGCCTGCATATGATGGTGTAGAACCCAACAATAGTGTCGTGTCCTTAGCGAGGATGTCTCGTATATGTCTCATCAAAAATGGATGCCAACATTGACCATCGTGAAAGTCGTATACAATGATTATAGCACTTGCTTGTAAGATTTGAAAGTAAAGACGATAAATAATGATGCTGAGATAGTGGTTGACAATAGTCAAACAATTAACACTAGTACTAGGTGGTATGGTGTAAGATGGTTGTGGAGGCGAGAAGTTGGCCGGTGATGGTTGCCGACGGGTGACAATCTATTTATCCCATCAAATTGTATTATTAGTTAAAAAAAATGTATTAAAATTGGAGTATGTACATATCTTAAGCCTAAGCTTCATTTTTTACATAGACATGTCATCTTATTTATGCATTAAAAAATGTATATTTCACTTTTGAAAAGCTAAGTCAGTGATAATATTTTTCTACCATGAAAGATTTAGATGATAAAAATATAAAAAATGTAAAGTTTAGGTGTCGATATGTAAATATATAAGCATTGAGTGGTATGCATGTAAATTCTCCAAGGTTGCCCAACAAAAATGATTCGAATGGACCATGGGCTGAATACTCATTCTTATAATAGTTGAGAATAGTTAGGTGAAACATTTTGAGGGTTATAGAAGTAACTAAGAAAGTTTAGATTTCTTATAATAGTTAAGGATAGTTGGGAGAAACAGTTTGAGGGTTATAGAAGTAACTAAGAAAGTTTAGATGGTACATGTGCAAATATATAAGAATAAAGTGGTATGAATGTAACTAAGTGCAATTGGAGGAATCATAGTTTTATGATCGATTCCTGCACCTCAATTAAAACGCCATTCTCTGCAAGATAGTGGTACTTCTATAGCTTTTATTGCCGTAAATTATGCCATTTTGTTCCCTAAAAATGCTATAGACTGGACATAAAATGACAAAAATGTAAAACATTTTTGCATTATTTTAATATATTTCAGGTAAGATAGTCCATAACTAAGATAAAGTGGGGCTGAACAGATCCTTTTTTTTCAAATTCGAACTTCTATCAGGGCTCTGTTTAGCTCTCACTTTCTCAGTGAATTCTAAAATATTTATGCTGAAAAGTTATTAAAAGAGAAAAAAATAATAATACTTTGTTTCGGGTGGCGGTGCGGAAGCGCATTATAGTTTTACTATTCGGGTAAACTGTATTTTGACAGTTTTCTCAAAAAGTTGTCATTGAAATCTGTGTTTTTTCATCATAACAAATTTTTAGTTATGGTCTGACTTTTTTTTAAGAAAAATTATAATAATCACCGTTGTTTTTTTTAACATCAGATTATTCTTAAGCAACTTCACAGTTACTTTTTAATAAGTTGCAGCAGCATCATGTAAACTTTAAGTGCAAAATTAAGTGTATTGAAATGTATACCTCTTAATTCATATGTACCATGAAAGAAATATGATGCATACTTTCAAAAAATATATATATATATATATAAAGAATGTTTGACTTCTTATAAAAAACTTATAACTACTTTAAAATATTAGATGAATTTCATCTTTTTGTTTCATGCTTCAAGTGAGATTAAACAAATATATATATCTATATTATAAGACTTGAAAAAATATGAGGGTTTTATGCCTGTTAGTTAAAGTTCAAATTTTTTTAAGAAAAAAAAAACATAAATTAAAATTATATAATTTATTATCATAATAGTGCAAGATTAATTAAATTTAAATTACAAATATACATAAAATAATCATAATCTCAAAAATACCATGTAATATTCTTCTCAATCATGACTAGCTAAGAAATCCTTCATATATATATATAAATAATAAAAATATAAATAGCTCCTCTCAAATAATAATAATAATGAGGCATGAAGTTTGTGAATAACAAGACGCGCCACCTTTCAAATCTCACCACTGCGTTGTTATTGAGAAAACGAGTCACGCCTTCCACTCAGTGCCGCTGGGCCTCCTCTCTTTTGTCCCCAATCGCGAAACCAAAAGTTTAAAGCGAACAAGAAGCAGAGCATCCATGTCGACGAGGGCAGCCAAATGGCATCCTCCGCCTCCAGTCACTCCGAGAGTACTCCAATTTCCACGCCGGAGCCTCCTCTCTCGACCGGCGAAGCCTCGAGCTAAGTCGCCGGCGGCGAGAAAATCGAATCTCGAGGCACTCATGCGCCAGGAGAGTCGCCGATTATGGGGAGAAGAGAGGAGATCGAAAGCGGAGGAGGTCTATTCGTGTTCTTCAGGTGAGATGGGGAGAGATTCGGCGGAGAACCTCCGCGCTGAATGCAGTTTGTTGAGGATGGAGCGTGAGGTTGCGATCCGGAAGTTGGATGAGAACAGAGTTCAGATGGAGTCGGCCATGACGTCTTTAATGGAAGCGATGATCTCAGTAAGAATTATTGTCGTTTTTATTATTTTTTGTTTTGGTATTTGGTGGAGCTCTGTTCTCTGATTGAAAATTTTTGTGGTGGTTGATTTAGGGAAGAAAGAAGATCGACGGGAATGCGCCGATGGGTTTTGATGAGGAGATCGAGGAGATTATTGCAAAGCTGGAGAGGGTCGATGGAGAATTTAAATGGAGGAAAGGGAAGATCGGTCGGTCCGGCGGAAGCTTAGACCGACAATCTTCATTGCTACGTCGGCAGCTGGAAACGATGGAAGAGAAAACTGGAGTGAAAGTGATAACAGAAATTGGTGATCCGATCGCCGAGCTTGTTTTTTCTTCCAAAGAGGATAAGTCGGCTCTGCTTTCGTCTGATCGAAAGCGTCAATTCCCATATGTAATTCCAACATTGCATTTCGATCTTGCTCCATTCTTAGTCATTTCGACTACCATTTTCATGCCTAATTATAACAAAAACCTTGAAGGTGGAGGAGCTGAGGATGAAGATGGAGGGGTTATCGAAAGGAATGATGGAGAGGATGGCTGAGCACGGGTTGCTTCCTCCGTCTTTCGGGTCTACCTCAGCCACCGCCGCAGCTGCCGCCGGCGGGGGGCGCGGTGGCAGCAAACTCCATGGATTGTTTGGCAACGAAGTTAGAGCAGTAACCGATCGCCACCGCCCTCTTCTACAGGTAAGATTCAAAATACGGTTACTCTTTTGTTTGTTAGGATTTCTTTTGATACGCATGGATTGGTGGAGACTGGAGACGAGCGGAGGAGAAGGGCAGGTGGAGCAGGTCCTGTCGTTACAGTAGGACTGTAGGGGAGATCTGATAAGTGGCTAATTTGGTATAAATTCAACTGGCGAATAGTTATTCATTAGTTGAAGGAGGGAGTTTGCAAAAATTTAGAGATAAAAACATAAAAGAAAATATTCAAAAAAAATATTTTTTTATTTACTTTTTTAATATCTAAAATTTAACTATGAATTTTCTTATTAGACATAAAATATATCATTAAAAGCATGCATTTTTTTTTATATGATCATGATATTAAAATATTGTATAAGTAAATATCAAATTTTGGGCACTGACATGTACAGCAACAACAACAATAAAGTCTTTTATCCCACTATGGCAATTGTGCAGTATATTTATAAACCTCCCAGTAAATTATTCATAATTAAATGAATTAGAATGCGTAAATAATAGCATTTAAAACTTAAAATACTTTTATAAATTATTGCAGCCACCTCAGATAAATCCTGGCAGCTGCAATCAACCCAAATTATCTATATATATACATTTAATATTAAAATTTTTAAGTATAAATACCCACAGAAATTTTCTCGAATTTAAGAGAGCATGGTCCAGCAAAGTCATCAGAGGCACATGAAGTACCATGTGAATATCATCAAAAAATGCTAAACAATATGCATGTCCTTTACACATCACATCATACATAGAAAAACATCATTGTGACACTAGAAAAATTATTGTATGGGCACTTTAAATTTGCATTGAGCCGAGGTAGATGAGCCTCACATATTTTTAAAAATTTATTATAATCATTGTATTACAGTGAGGCTCACTTGTCACTTGTCAAGTTTTTATTGAATTTCAGGAGTCCAGGTAGATGAGCCTCACATATTTTTAAAAATCAATTATAATAAATGTATTACAATGAGACTCACTTGTCACTTGTCAAGTTTTTATTGAATTTCAGACTCAAATTTATGTCGGGAGTGATGTAATCCAGTGAATACATGAATAAAATTTTGGAGTATTTACATGCAGACCACCTAATTCTTATATATTTACGTATCTAAAGCCAAAATTTAGATTTTTATATAATTTGCATCGCTTAAATCTTGCATACCACATAGCAAAATATCACTGTTACCTCATAATGCGCAGGCAAGGTTGCATACATGTACAAAGTGAAGTTTAGATGGTAGGTACGTACGTAGATACATAGGAAGTAAGTTGTTTACATGTAATTCTTCCTAAAATATTATAGAAATCATGTAGTGTCGCAGACTCACATGCAGTGCTCATTAACTGCTTGGGAGGGGATGGAGGAATGTCTCTCTTCCTCCCCATACAAGAAGCCGCGCGATTGAACAAATTTCTATTTTTATAAGAAAATTTAAGATTTTTTTTTTTTAATCTAAAAGAAGATGTTATTTGATGAGAATTTTTATATTAATAGAAATTTATATTACATTTATCGAAAAATAAATCGAATGACTTTAGGATTTATTCTAATAAAAAAATAAATTTAAACCAAATTATAACAATTTATTTATATCAGACTGTTAAGAGATGGTTCGGTTTCTATATTTTTATAGCATTAGATCTCCCGTCCAAAAAAAAAAAGAATTTAAGAATTAGTATAGAGAAATTATTCCATACGAACACCGTCTGCATACGGTATCTGATCTCTACCTTCCAAACAGGATCCACTGTCATACATTTTTACATATGCATATGTTGTTCGAAATAAATTTTCATTGGTATAAGTGTGTTTACATGTTCCTATCTAATTTAATTTCATAATTGGTCATCCCTATTCATTAAAAAAAAGGTCAATTTACATTCATACCACTTAATTCCTTCGTATTTATATTTCTAACACCTAAACATTTTTTTTACATATTTTCCACCTTACATTAATATAAACAAAAGCATGTATTTCCTTTTCAAAATCTAAAATAATGATATTTAAAATTAAAATAGTGATTTTTTTAGACGATATGAAAGATTTGGATTGTATAAATGCAAAAAAAATAAAATGTAGGTGTTAGATATGTAAATACATAGGAATCGACTGGCCCATTAAAAAAAAAAATGACTTCACCTCGATTTGGTAAATATACTTCGGCTCACAAACAAAACATTGCAGGAATCGACTGGTCCAGTAAAGCTAGCGGAGGCCATTGACGTCGGGAGCTGCTGCAAGTGCAAGAAGTTGGTGGATAAAATCGCAGAGCAGGTAATGGTCGAAGCAGTACAGTGCGGCGAAATGCAAGCAATGCTGGACAAAGTTAAGACCGACATGGAAGAGCTCCGATCATCAAGAGACCACTGGGAGCACCGCGCCCTCTCCTCGGAACTCAAATTCCATTCCCTCAACTCCCAGGTTTTACCCTCCCTCCTCCATTAAATCCCTCATTTTTCTTATTTTGATTTGCGTTTTTACATTAAATAAGTCAAACGCAAACAAAATTTTCTTATTACACTGAGAAAATATACTGAGTTCTCGTGAAAAAATGTATGATGACTCCAATCACTAACACTGAGAAAATATACTGAGTTCTCGTGAAAAAATGTATGATGACTCCAATCACTATATGTCACGTGCACAGTTGAGCTCCCTTAGTAAAAGAATTGAAAAAATCACTATATGTCACGCGCACAGCTCACTTAGTAAAAAAATTGAATAATTTAATACATGGTAAGACCGGGCTGTACGTGACATCCTATTTCAAAAGAAAATAAAATTTTTAATTATTGAATATAAAATTTAAGTTTAGGCATCCAAAATATTTTAATTAAAATTTTGAATGACTAATAGGTAAAAGCTCTTTTTTTTCCCATTATATATGACTTTTAAGCCAGTTTTGTACTAGTTAACATACTGTATTTGTACTAGTTAACATGCTGTATGTGGCTTAATAAATTATTTTATCTCGTATGGTTAAGATTTGTTTGAGATCATTTTTTATTTGTTGTAATTTATTGTTTAGTTTTTTATAATATTTTTATTTAATGTATTTTTATATATTTAGAAAATAAATCATTTTGTTTGCATGAACATTCAAAAATAACTATTAAATATTTGAAGTATTTTAAAAATAATCATATTATATTTTAGCTTAATAAACATAATTTCTTTCAAATCAAATCATGAATAATATATATATATATATATATA
>NW_018164466.1:1209423-1212262 GCF_001263595.1 Phalaenopsis equestris
TATATATATATATGATATAAGAATGATCCCAAACAGCTCATGAGCTCTAATCTCCAGATGTTGGAGTGGAAGAAAAGAGCTCTGGAATCAGAAAAAACGGCGAAGGATCTTCGCAAAACTGAGGCTTCATCCCTGCCAACTTCGACCCATCAAATGGATCCAGAGATCTGCAGACTGAAGCAGCTAAAGATCAGAGATAAACAGAAGAAGAAATCTTCGGAATTGCAAGTTGTGAAGGAGAAGCATGTTGTGGCCTGCCAATGGCGTTCCCCCTTTCAAGATATTGGTAATCTGCTTTCCTAACTCTCCTGTGAGAATGTCTCAGCTGTTTTAAGGATGGCGCATCCATGCATTCATCTCTTTTACGGAATATTATTATGTTTGGCCATGATTTAGCCACATCACCACCGTACATTTCACATCACACGGCCGGTTTATCGCCAGTGGTCGTGCTTGCGGACATGAAACACAATTATCATGCCTGCTCGTTTGCTTAAGCTGTTTGAAATTACTTTTATTTTATTTTTTTTTTTCGTTTATTATTTATGTTTGTTTATGTTTAAGTTTATGTTGGTTTGAATTAAATTATATATAGTTATGATAACTATTTTTAAAAGTTACTTCAAATATATTTTATGCCTATTGAGTTTTTTTAAAAATACGCAAAATAAAATTATGTAAAAATTATAGTACATAAACGTATTTTTAAAAAATAAAAATTAAATTAAAATTAAAATTAAAATAATAATAAAAGTGATTTCAATTTTTAAATATCTTAAAAACTTATCTCTAATCATTTACAAATCTTGAAGCTGAACATTTGTTGATCTAGTGACATTAAAAATTGGGGCATTTACTTACATGTATACCACCAATTTCTGCGTATTTACATAGCAAACACCTAAAATTTTCTTTTTTTTTTTTTAATATACAGATCTCATGGAAAAAATAATTTCTTTTTTTTTTAATATACAGATCTCATGGAAAAAATATTACATTAGTACTATGCACGTAGAATAACGTGCATAGACAATGAAATCACGTCACGACACCACACGCGACCCTCTCCCCCGGTGTTATTCATGTGTTATTGTGTCATGGGAATATTCTCATAACACAATAACACATGAATAACACACAATAACACATGTATAACAAGGGGGAGAATATTCCTCTGTGTTACTGCGTTGCTTTTTTCTCTGTCGGGAATATTCCACTGTGTTATTCAGGTGTTATTGTGTCATGAGAATATTCTTGGTGTTATAATAACACAATAACACATCAATAACACATGAGGAAACTCATTTGTCTATGAGAAGGTTTGAGTGTTTTCACACTTTTGTTTAGTTATAATTTTCCTTCTCATTTTTAGAATTTTCATACTCACACATAAACTTTCATATTTACATACACAATATTCAAATATTTAATATCACATAAAAAATGAAATTATTTTTATTTTTAAAAAATGAAATATAATTTTTCATACATAGATAAGATAACATGTAAATTTAAAAATTCAAGTTTAAATATTTAGACAAATACATACATAAAAATTGATTGGACATGGCGTGTGTAAATCTTTCATGCTATTTATGGGCGTCAAGTCAACCATCAAAAGCTCATGCAACATCGAAGCCCACTTCGCTTTTTCCAAATTTTTTAGATATATTTTGTGCTGAAATAGATAATATATAATGCTCCATCATAAAATTTAAAATCTTCTTTGGTAAATTATAAACTAAATAAATAAGTATCAATACATAGGTAATTTTGTTCCTGATGCCCGATCTGCAATGATGTAGGCGGCGATCATGCAAATATACATGTCGCTCAAATGAGGATTTGAGTCTGTGTATCAATCACGCAAGTAATGAGTTAATTTCCACAATAAGATAATGTTGTGGTTTACTAATTTCCACAAAGCATTTGATGATTGATGTCATAATCATGTTAAAACTTTAAATGAATTGTTTAAAAAATTTAACTACCATGCAAAATTCATCATCTTTGATACACCACTAACAAATTTTCGTCATCTGACATGAATCTCGAAGCATAACACAAATCTCCAGGCGATATTTTAAGCGAGAGACATTTAAATCCTGATAAAAGTCATCCAGAACTCCGATTTCAACAAACTTATAGTTAAAATGACCGGCTTGATGAGACGGACCTAATGATATGAAAACTAGTCCAATCCGAGTCAAATCAAGCTCATATCAAGTTATTAAACCACCCTTAGAAGATTTCTGGACACATTTGGAAGGTCAAACAGATGTTGAAATTGACAACTTTATACTCGAATCGAGGGGCTCGACAAGACGAATCCAACGAGACCAAGATCACTCAATTCCGACATCGTTAAGGCACTCAAATATCCGTTAAACGCGACAAGATCAGAGGAAACTCTCTGGACCGTCCGATCAAAATGATTGATATTCCTGTATTAATTGCACCTAGAACACTATAAATAGAGCCCCGCCCCACTATAAATAGACTCCCACCCCTCACATGAGGGGAATCTGAAGTCTAGAAAGAGAGAGTCTGGAGACTGAGGTCTTGAGGAGAAGTTGTAGCTCAGCATCACCGTCGATCGCTCCCGACCACCGCCGACCTCTGTCGTCGACCATCGCCGACTGCCTTCGACATCGTCGACCGCCAAAGGCCACATTAGACCTCCAACGACCACCGTCGACTGATGCAACCTCTACCAACCTTCATCAACCACCACTAATCGCCATCGATCACCACCAATTATATGTCGTTAGTCGACGTTGTAACCTAAAAAAATAGAGCTACCCTTTCCCGTCTGTGGGACAATGAATTTTTGTAATTA
>NW_018164466.1:1212362-1221835 GCF_001263595.1 Phalaenopsis equestris
CCATCATAACTACTCAAACAACCCCCCGACATCTCTCATTTTATCCAATCACCCCATCGAGGCCTCACCACTTTCAAACATCTTTCTACCTTCCTAATCGGGGGATTCACTTATTATTGTATTTTCTTTCTATTTGAGTTATATTGTAATCCTATTTCTCCATTGATAAAAGTTTGTTTTTATGTTCCACTGTTCTTCCTACTAGTTTCAATATTATTTGGTATTAGAGCTAGTTCTATTTTAGGGTTCCTGCATTTGCCCCTACCCAATCCACCCCCACCAAATTGTTTCCTTCCAATTTCCAACCATAGCCATGCCATCATGAAGATGTACGCCGAACTCGACCCGGGAAGACATTCAATGGGAAATCCGTCATCTACAACAGAGACTAGCAGAGCTGGATGACGAGAAGTAGGAAGAGATTACCTTCGACCGTGATCGAGAGAGTCATGGGAAAGGTAGAGACGAGGATCTTAATCCGCTCCACAGGGAAGATCACAACGACGAAGAATATTGGCCACGTAGTTTTGATATCCAATATCATAGGAGGTTGATAGAAGAGATCTCTTATGTAGGACAGAGGGGATTGGGTTTAGGGCTTTGACGTCAAAATAAACCTCCTAGAATTTCAGGGAGCATGGGTCTCGATGAGTTTATTGACTGGCGGCAATCAGTCGAACGAATCTTCGAGTATAGACGTACCAGAGGGCAAACGAGTTAAGCTAGTTGTAACTAAACTAAAGAAGAATGCCTCCTCATTGTGGGAAAATCTACAAAAACCGAGGATGAGAGAAGGAAGTGAGAATATAACTAAGTGAGAGAAGATAGATGAAGAAGTAATGCAGAAGAAATACCTCCCACCGCAGTATTGTTAGGACATGTTCCTGAAACTCCACGATTTGCAGCAACGAGATCTATCAGTTGAAGAGTTTATGACTCAGTTCGATCACTGCTGCTGAAATGCGAGTTGACAGAGCTAGAGGAGCACTCGATCGCCAGATGTCTTAGGGGTCTAAGGCCCTTCATTGGCAATGTGGTACAACTACAGCCATACTGGACATTGGGGGATGTTCGTACATTAGCTTTGAAGGTGAAAAGACAGTAGAAGCAAACCAGGCAACAGTCGACCTTCAGATCACCACCTTCAGCCAAGTAGTTACATGCAACTTCTACAGCCGATAAGAGTGCCTCAAGAGTAAATAACATAATCGAAAAAGGAGTTGATAAGGGAGATCAGAGTGGGAAGAAGCCAGAGAAAAGTGGTTCCTCAAATACAGTGCCGATTATGAAGTGTTTTAGGTGCCACCACTATAGTCACATAACCTCTAGTTGCCCAACAAGTCGAGTCGTCACACTCACTGATCAAGGCACCATCGAGGAATTCGACGAGGAATTAGAGGAGATTTCAGAAGAAGAGCTTTAGCTCCACGAAGACGAAGCAGAAGCGTTAGTCACCCGACGAATACTGGTCCGAACCCAAGCAGGACCAGTCCTGGTTAAGGCATAACATTTTTCGCACCAAGCGCACCATCAAGGGGAAGGTCTGCAGCCTAATCATTGATAATGGTAGCTGCGAGAACCTGGTGTCCACACTTATGATAAAAAAGTTAGGATTGGACACACAGAAGCATCCCCGATTATATTCGTTTTCCTGTCTGAAGAAGTGAAACAAGATACGTGTAGATCAACAGTACCTAGTTGATTCAACTATATGAATAAGTATGGTGTGATGTGGTTCCTAAGGACATTTGCCAAATTCTGTTATGTAGGCCTTGGCTGTTTGATCGCAAGACTTTACACGATGGGTTCAAGAACACTTATTCATTCAAATAAGGATGGAAAAAATATCATTTTACTACCTGCTAAGGATGCTAAAGACGGGAATAATACGAAGGCGACATTAGTTTCCCGGACCACTTTTCTTTAGGTAGTTAGAGATACCCCGTAACACTCACATTAGTCGTAAAAGGAAGCGAGGGGGAAAGAGAGATACCAACAATACTGCAGGTGTTAGTACAGGACTTTCAGAATGTTATGACCGACAAACTAACAGAGGGATTACTACCATTAAGGGACATTCAACATGACATCGACCTTATACTAGGATTTGTATTATTAAATCGACCAACATACAGATTAAGACCTGCGGAGTATAAAAAACTATAGCGACAAGTGCAAGACCTCGTGGCAAGAGGGTAAGTGGGATTAATTAAACATGGATTGAAAATTATGGAAAGTATTAAAGCGAGGAGATACATGTCTTTGTTGGGATCACACAAAGAGAACACAAAGCGAACTATTGATGCATTTGAATAATGGTGGAAAGAAAGTCTTGAGGTGAAATTATGTTTTCAGTGAGACTATTACGCACACTTACGTTAAACCATGCAGTAATTTAACATTTCTTATTTTCTGTAAGGTATAGGTCATGCCAAACGTGAAAAAATTAATATTTAGTTGCATGGGCCAGAAATTAGAGGAGAACGCATATCAAATGTTTGGTGAAGTCATTGCCACTAGTGATCATGCATGAAATCCTAGTCAAAGACTGAACTTTGTTGTAATTTAACTTGTAGGTTTTGAGTGCGAAACCGACTCAGGTGAATGATCCACACGTACTGTCATAGAACATGTTGGATTTAGTCATACAAAACGAGAACCATCTTTGCGGCCTAAGGGTGAAAGAAAGAAAAAATGGCATTGTATTTATACAAAATCAGATTTCTCAACTAGTTTTTGAATGCAGTAATATTCCCCTGGGCCTAGCACATCACTTGCACCACCACCATCTGTTCTAGAAGTTATGAAAATATTAAGAGAAATTTCAAAATTCGTATGCCGTGAAATTGTTGGAAAATCCAACAAAGAGTTAGTTATGTGCTTGACTCCTGACCGTAGGGTTGACTACATACTTTTTTTTTACAATAATTGTGATGTTTGAATGTAATATTCTTTTTTGTCGTCGCTTCATCAGGCCTTGTTGATGTATTTTCTAACAAACTCATTTTCATATTTATATTATGAGACTTTTTTTTATTTGATGCGATTTAATCATTCTATTGATGCTTCATTAGTTTTTTTAGATAAATGATGAATAACAAATGAAAGACAATGTTGGTAAAGAATTATCAGAACAACTATATGCTTGTTATATGAGTATTATAACTCATATATTGTGCATATTCCTTACATGGCATCATCATCATCTATATGAGGCAAGTGGATTGAAGAGTTATTTTCAGGTCACCCAATTAGAATTCATAACGTATTTAATATGCAACAAAAAGTTTTTCTAGATCTACGAGGAGAACTTCATCAAAATCATGGAATCTATGGATCCTTCAAAATGGCGTCAAGTGAGGTGTTAGTGATAAACCTCTACATTTTATCACATAGTGCGTCAGATAGGTCTGCCATAGAGCGATTACATCACTCATCGAAAATAATTAGTTGATATTTCTCAATTGACTTGGATGCTTTGGTTAGTTTCTTCCAAAATTATTATACCTGAAGACTATTTTTTAGAGCACACCCAAAGAGATTTTGAATGATCCTCGGTATATGTCATATTTTGAGGTAGATTTTTTTTTTTTGCATTTTATAATATATTTTAAATATTCTCATTCAATGTAAACATCTTATAGGTTTGCATTGGTGTTATTTACATAATATATATTGATGTAAACTGTACCTCAAAGTGAAAATATTATGTATATTGGGCGGTGTGGCTCACCAACACAAAACGTTATGACTACATGTGATTTTAATATGTTTCATATTTGTAATGACTGGATGGGAAAACAGTGCACAAGATAGTTCGATCTTCGATTTTGTTCTGCGAAATAGTTATTATAATTATTTTATGCTGCCTTAAGGTTATAAACCTTAAAAAAAAACATATTTGCTAACGTGTTTCACTGGATTTTTTTCTACACAGGAAAGCATTATCTGGTTAATGTTTGTTATCTCTTACAATTTGAGTTTCTTAAACCATATCCTAAGATGAGATATCTTCTCTCAAATTTTGAATGGGCTAGCTAAGTAGTTCGGGAAGAAAAAAATATTTAACAAACGACACTCTTCTTTACGAGGAGCTATTAAAAGAACATTTGGTGTTTGAAAGAATGAGTGATTTCTTTGAGATATGCTTGCATATTTATTCAGGAAGTGAATACTATGGTTGCAATGATTCTCCACAATTATATTCAATGTCATCTTACAATATCTGATATTGATTTTAATATGTTTCACATTTGTAATAACTGAATGAGAAGACAATGCACAAGATAGTTGGGTCTTCGATTTTGTTGTGCGAAATTGTCATTATAATTTTTTTATGCTGTCTCAAGTTTATAAACCTTAAAAAAAAAGAAAAAAACTTATTTGCTAATGGTATCACTGGATTTTTTTTTACATAGGAAAACATTATCTTTTTAATATTAGTTATCTGTTACAACATGAGTTTGTTAAGCCATATCTTGAAAGGAGATATCATCTCTCAAATTTTGAATGAGCTAGCCTAGTAGTTTGAGAAGAAAATAAATATTTAACAAGAGACACCATTCTTTATGAAGAGCTTTTAAAAGAATATTTGGTGTTTGAAAGAATGAGTGATTTCTTCGTGATATGCTTGCATATTCATTCAGGAAGCATGTGAATATTATGGCTGCAACAATGATTCTCCACAAATATCTTCGCCGACATCTTACAACATATGATACTAATTATAATATTTCTGACGAAAAACAATCAACTGTTCCTCTTGAATCATATGAGTATATCTTGGGCGAGTTAATATTACCAAATGATTATATAAGTGACTCTTGTACGTTGGATGGAGTAAGTGTTGGAGATATGATTTAGTTGCAAGCGTAGATTACAGATGCATTAGTTCATGAGTGATGATTATATGCTACTATATAAGGACATATGATTAAATTTCTTTATGTTGACTTTCTTCAATGATATTTATGCGAAAAATTTCTTAATTCATTGTGTTTTTTTTTCTTTCTATTAGCATATTGTATTTTATCTTACTTGGATGACCTCCTAGGCAACTGTGAGTGTGATAGAAGTTTTGTTTGCATGTTTTTTAATTTAGAGATCTATGATGAAATATATGATCCTAGAGATTTTTCTGGATAACCTTTATATTGCTATGATTTTTGACATATATGTGTACAACATCAAAGCTACCAATATCCCCTTCTATTTTAGTTGTATGGCTATATTTGTTTATTTGGAGGGCTTTTGTGTCGATATGCTTTGATTATATATATGAGTTTGGTATTATGTGGTTAAAGATAACCAATTTCCTCTTTTTAGATCTTTTGTTTTCTTTTACTGACAAATTATTTATTAATTTATATTTGTTTAGAGACATCACTTTTTGTAAATCTGTCGTTGTATTTTGTTATTAATATAAATTACTTCATCTTTATAAATTTGTCATTGTCTATTAACAAAACTTCATTTTAGATTTGGGGTTTTCACATTTCAAGAAATATTATCTCGATGACTTATGTTGCTTCTACAGTCTTGTATTTGTATTTGTGGATTGCAATGTTGTATATTTACATCACGAAGAGATGGTAGTTATGGGAGAAATTTGTAGGGGTACAAGGAATAGATCAGGAGAGTACTATAACTTCTTTAAGTGGGTTCACCGAGTTCAATTTAGATAGTAATCATGGGTGGAGAGTATCTTTGGAGAAAAGATTTTCTCGTAGGATTGATCTTTTGAATTTTAAAAGTAATATTATGATAATATTATTTGTTTTTGAAGTTCTTCCACCAAAAAGATGTACTTTTTCTTAAATTGTTGGTGGCTAGTTTCACCATTTTGTCTGGTGGGATGTTTTGATAGTTAAAGATATGTTCAACTGTCTAAAGTCACTCGATGAACTCGTCTGAATCCATATTACCGTCAAAATATGAAAAATCCACTTTTCTTTAAAATCTTAGATTCTCTAATATTTCATGCCAATTTCTTGGGATAGTGGTTCTTCATCTTTGAAATTGGTCTGGTGGAAGAGATTCACTATATTCTTTCGATCAAGCAACTCAAACTCTTTTTTGTGTATTTCTCATAAATGAAATTGTGACATTTTTTTCCAAACAGGTCTTCGACAATTTGCTCTTCAGTGAAGTGGCTGGGGTTTTGGTTTTGGATAGGTGGATGAATGTGTATAGGGATGATGTAGGGTGAGATTTTTTTTTTGATAAACATTCTAAAAAATTAGCAAAAAGAATGATTTTTGTGTGGAGGTGGGGTAGAGTATTGTGGATGCTAAAAATTTTAGGATAGGACTAATGTTAGACTAGCCTGATATCAAATGATACTGAAGTTAACACAAAAAAACAAACCAATATTATTACTGAAAAGCTAATAAGCGATTACAACTAATACACTGAAAGGTAAAATAACAACAAACATGACACAAACTCATACTAGGGTTCGATTTAGGGGTGGTGGTCTTTTATAGGGTTTGGAAGGCTTGGCAAGTGGCAGTAATGATGGTATGGTCGCTGGGGATGATGTATAGCAGTGGTTTGAGCAGTTTTCCAGGAATGACACGGAGTAGGGGGCGGTTGGATAGCAGGAAAACAACAGGTTTGCTGCTTTCTGGATGGCGGCATCGAGGAATGGTAATTGTGGAGCATTGCGGGAAGGTTGGGGAATAGTGGAGGCAGCAGGAAACAACACTAGTGGTGGCTGACAACTGGTTTTGCAGGAGGAAAGCAAAGGAAAAGCAACATAACACTGTTCTTTGCAGCTGCGATAAGGAGGGAAGAGAGGGAAGGTGACTAGACAACAAGAATTGCAAAAAATAACAAAAGGAGGCTGTTCTGGGCCGTTGCAGCCGAGAAGGGGCAGCTGGGAGTGATGGGGTAGATGCGAAGCAAGGAGAGCTGGAGTGAAATACCACGTTGAGCGCGAGAACAGTTGGGGCACCACTCAACCCTTAGAAGCTAATCATCACTTTTGAATGAGATATAGCTGGAGTATCACTCGCCCTTGTATACAACCCTAGAAGAGGAAACAAGGGACGCTGATTGCTGTCCTGAGAAACAAAATAAAAAACTCCCACTCTTAACTCTAATACAACACATATAGGAAAATACTAGAAATGAGTGAAGGATACAAGGAAACATGTTGAAAAATGGAAAGAAAAGTATAACAATCAATTCAATTAGGTCTCGATCACAGGATTTGGTTGCCTGATACTTGTGGTCATGAGATCTCGAATCCTTATACATGGGTACCCCGGTGTCACAAAGTCTATGCCCATGTCTACCCAAGATAACTTCAAAAAGTTTACGTCCTTCAAAAATCTATTATGATAGAATAAATATCATTTTTTTTTGCGAAACTATTGTTGGAACTATAAATAGATAAGTATTCTTCTGAACCAAGTCTCGATCCATTAAATAAATAATCAGTTTCTCTCACTTCTCGTACTCAGTTAGGCACATCCAATAAACAAGTATGTCTAGAGAACCTAACTACAGAATGAAATTGATGGCATGCTGGACCTTTGTCAATATCAACCACCAAGGAAATAAACTATGAGTCAGGTTATCCAACAATTTCCTGTCGGCCTTTTTAATTTTTTTGGTTTATGATTTTTGAAAAAGGAGATAAATTTTATAAATATGAAAATTGTTTTAATATAAATACGTAATTTTGATTTTTGAAAGTAATATTTTAATTTTGAAATAGATGAGACTAGACAAGTTTCACATTTTGGATAATTTGGATGACTAAGCACGATACCACAAGTAATACACTTATTCCGAAGAATAAACATATCACTTGTAGTAGACTTAATCACATAAACTAAAGAATTTGTGACATCCATTTGGTCTGCGAAATATTTTATATGTGGCAAACAAGTTCTCCTTCCTAATATAATGATTAGATAGAGTTTATTTTACTTGGGTTCCGAGTTTCCTATAGAGGCAAACCTCTTTAGTTAATCACATCTTAAACGACCGGGGTCACTTAAGAAAACTCTCGATTAAAATCAGTGGTTTTACATTTTAGATTTCAAAGTTTAGTTTTCCAAAATTGGACACGGGAAAATCAAACGGGAGTGACTCAAATAGGAACAGTTATTTTAAGGAATTCAAAGGAGCGAAGAGTTGGAGATATCACAGATCTAAGGAGAACCCCGGTGACCTCCCAACTATCCTATTGTTTGGCTTTATGTGTTTGCAATAATATTATTCAATGTTTAATCTTGTAACTTATTTTAGAATTTAGGGCTTACATTCGCACGATATCTGATCGTGCAAATGATCTAAAAAAGATAGGAGGATTTACACTATACCGTACGGTAACCTCAGAATCCTAAAGTGTTAGGACTTATAATTGCACAACAGGATTATGCAAAGGTCTAAAAGTGATTTGTGAGGGTTTACGCAGCGCTAGACAATCCACTTCGAAATCCTATGAGTGTTATTTACACTAAAGAAAGTGTTTAGTGATGTGAATATGTTTTGATGTTGTAGATCCATCTTGAAGTTGTTCCTCGTCGTGCTGCCCACGGTGTTCGCTCCAAACTCTTCGTCGTGGCAACTTCAGGTTTGATGTTAATCCTAAAGGTATATGTAATCACTAGGTTTTTGCTACACTAAGGTATAGTGTGTAACAAAATAAAACATGCAATATATAAAAAAAAGACAGTAGAATGTACAATAAAAGGAAAAGAACAGTATAACATGCTGAGAGAACGGTATAACATATTGTGAAATAAAATGCTGTAGTGTAAATCAAACCTGTATTTTTGGGAAGTCTGTTGCTCCTTTAAGCTAGTTAGTATTCACTTTATAAACAAAAGAAACATTGCCTAAAAACTCGAGAAAACCGACAAATAATCAACGACGGAAAACTCGAGAAAATTGACGAACAACAATTCAAATAAAACTATCAAAAAGATCTGAAAAAGAGAGCTCAAGATCCTTGAATCAAGCCAGAGGATATCATCTTCTCAAATTTTATATAACTGGATCAACCCAAGAAAAGTATCCTCTCCAAGATTTATTTCAAATAGATTGAAATGAGCCCAGAACTAACATGACACTGTACTCATGGCTCCATCACCTATATGTACTCACACATCCAAATCTGAACTCAAATGTGGTACTTATGTTATCCAAAATTTAATATTAAACCTCCGAAGAACTCTTTTCCAAATGACAATTTTATGAATTTTCAAATCTTTCATGAATCCAGTTTGCATCAATCTTATGTTTCCTCCAAATAAAATTGTACAAGCCCTTTTTATTTCACAAAAGAAGGGATATTAATCAATAGACTCTCCAGCCTTCCAGAAAATCACACCGATGTCAAAATCATTTAATTCCATTCTTCATTGAAATCTTTCCACAAATGTATAAATGTAACACTAATTTAGAAAATATAGAAATGCTCACGGCCGGGACAAAATGAACCTGAATAATCCTCAACA
>NW_018164466.1:1223773-1230371 GCF_001263595.1 Phalaenopsis equestris
AAATATTAGAAGTGTAAGAAGAAGATTTACATGTGAGAAGGGACCTAGACATGCTTTCCCTAAAATGTTATTTCAACTAGTCGACATAAAGTGTCTAAACCAGATCCAACAAAAGTATTAAAGGCCCCAATTTTTGATATCAATGCCCTTGTGAAATAGCTGTTAAAACAAATCAAAAGCCTCATACATGCATTTTCCATTTTAGCACTTCTAACATGTGTCGAGCATGGTGACAGAACATAGAAGGGATAGAAGAAGTACCTTATTTGAGATTTCCTAAAAGAAAAACAAAGAAAAAGGCACCAAGCTCCCAAACATCCAGCGCACAGGGACCTAGCCGAAAAGATAACTTCAGTAGAGCCTCTCTTCCTAAAAGCTTCAGAAAACAACAACCTCCGAATGCTCCACACTCCCAACACACGAAAACTTAGCTTAGAAAGAATTTCGGCAGAGCTTTCTTCCCTAAAAGCCTCAAACAGTAAAATCACAGCCTCTCTTTCTCTCAAGAAATTTTCAACAACCCAAAATAGTATATTAAGAAGCTATTTTATATGCAGAGAAGAGAAGGGGACAACCACCAACCGGCCTCATTGGTAAGTGTCAGCACTATTTTAGTTGGGGGAGTTACCCGTAAGAAGCTGTCCATTACCGGAATCGAAGTCTCGTCACCCGCTTCGGAAAGACGTTTTAATTTACATATAGATTTAAGTTTAGAAAATATGAAATCAAACTAACCCCATATTTTTCATAGTTTAAATGAAAGAGCACTATACCTCAAATCCTATATCTATCCCAAAAGATAAGCATAAGACTTGAAGATGAAACTCGATCAGATAAACTAAAAAATATATGACGTCCGTTTGGTCTGCGAAACCGTTTTATTTACCGACACGTTCCTTTATTTAATATGAATAATTAAATATGATTTATATTAAGCTGAGTTCAGAAAAACTTCTTATAAGGGCAAACCTCTATTGTTAATTATATCTTAAATGACTGAAGTCACCTAAGAAAACTCTCGATAAAAATCAGGAAATATTAGCTTCAAAGAAATCAAAAGGATAGGACTTTTCAACGAAATCAGACAAAGATATGTGCAAGGGGAATGGTTCAAACTTAGAATATTTATTATAAAATCCAAATGAAGAAGAACTATGGGATGTCACAGATCCGAAGGAGAACCTCAGTGACTTTCCAGTCTACCCTATGGTTTGACTTCAGTTTTGAGGAAGAAATATTCAAGTATTTTATCCTGCCAATTTTATTTACTTAAGACTTACATTTGTGTGAAACGATCACACCAATAACCTAAAAGATATGAAGATTCAGATCGTGACGGAGGACAACCTCGGAATCCTAAGACGAGTTAGGGCTTAGAATGTACAGTAGAGCCGTACAAATGCCTAAAGATAAGTTGAGGATTTATGTTGCATAAAGAAACGACCTCGAAATCCTGTGGATTGTTGTTTTAACTTCTAAGGAAGAAATAATTTAACTGGTGTAGACATGTTCTGCTGTTGAAGATGGCTGTGCTGTCCACAATGCTAGCTCTAAGCTCCTTGTCGTGACGAGTTTAAGTTTTCTAGGGTGTCAGGTTATGATGTCAAATCAAGCGGCAATATGGTTGTAGTCCTTTAAACATTTTATGAGAGACATGTTGAAGTTGTACAGTGTGAACAACAGTAGAATGTGTAGCAATTATGCAGTGAAAAAGAACAGTACAACATGCGGTGTAAAGAAAATGTAAAAGGTACAGCAGGAAAGTGACTGCAAGAAAATAACATGCTGTAAACACAAAACAAACCTGTATATCTGGGAGATCCGCTGTTCCTTAAGTGTAGTTGATGCAACAGGTACAAATAGAACAGGCTAAAATATATTATATAAACGAAAGCAAAAGAAGAAAAGAAACGTCACCCGGAAAGTTGAGAAAGAACGGTAAATGACCCACGATGGAAAATTCGGGGAAAATCAACGAATAATCCATGACGAAAAGCTCGAGAAAATTGACGAGTAACAATTCAAATAAAATCCTCAAAACTTCGAGAAAATCCCGGGGAAAAGACCACGAGTGCTTTGTCAAAAAAATTTGATAAAACATATGAAAAAGTTTGAAAAGAAGGGACCGTAAGCACTCGAGTAGGGCTAGGCTCAGATATATATTTGTACTCGAGGGTCGTCGAAGGCTACTCGGTCACCCTGATGTATAAAGCCCACTATTCGACTAGAAGGGTGTGGGACCGCAAGCACTCGGGTCGGGTCTAGGCTCAACTATATATTAGTACTCGAGGGTCGTCGAAGACTACTCGGTCACCCGGATGTATAAAACCCGCTACTCGAATAGAAGGGTGTCCTATCGAACCTAACTCAGGAGGATATTCCTTAGCCTAAACAGGTGATCAACAGGTGGACAACCAATGTTTAAAATGTATTTATAATTTTGGCATGCCCATAGATTTCAAGCATACAAAAGTGAGTTGTATCAATTTTATTTGTAGCAAAAAAAAAAATTATTTGAAAAAGGTGTTTCCGTTCTTATCAAATTTGTTTTTATTAGTTTTGAAAAAGTGTAGTTATCCACGAGTCGATCACACTGTCGGGCGTAGGACTACCAACAACCTGAGAATGTACGGGTCAACTCTCGCTAGTCTTATGTCGGTGAATGATATTACATCCTACGGTTCACCGGGTCCGTGGGGGTGTCTCGATGTCGTATGATGGAATATCATTTCGCTCTACCACCGGTGTGTCTTTGTCATCACCGCCCTAAGCTCCAAAAAAAAACTGAACTACTTGTGACCTTGCTTGATGGTTTCACGTATAGCAAAAGGCTATATGTGGACACTTATGTATCGGACATAAACATCGAAAATCGAACCAAGAAGCTAGAAAAAAAGAATAAAAGTGGGGTGAGAGAGAGGAGACACTAATTCCTAAAACACCGAAAAGACGGAGGATGAATCAACCCTGAAAACTCGTAACGAAAAAACCTGAAGAGGTAGGGCCCAAGGTCCTTGAATCAATCCGAAAGGATATTATTTTCTCGCTTTTATTAGAATTGGATCAACCCAAGGAAGGTGTCCTTTCCAAATCCTATTTCGAACAAGTCGAAACAGGCTCGAACCGACAGGACGATCACCCACACATGACCTCCCCGATATTGGTGTCTAACCTAAAAAAAAAATATTCTATGGGCTCAATTTAATTCAACCAAATGCTCTCCCAAATAGGACTTGAAAATCCTCCAAATTCCATGAATTGAACAAAAGGAAAGTGATCCAGGGAAGACTACCATCGACACCTCCAAACTCATGCTAAAATTAAAATTTTTTAACTCCCAAATTAATCAATAGCTTCACATACCAAATAAACATAGAACATTCCAATAAAGCCACATAAATGCTCACTGCCGGGGTCAATAGAGAAGAGGAAGCAGCCACCAAAGCTCTCGGCCAAGATCACCAACAGAACAAGGAGCTCACGGCTAAGGCAAGAAGCAGGGCCAAAAGAGGCTCACGACTAAGGAAACCCAAGACACAAAGAAGGCTCACGGCCAAGGCAACCCAAGGCACAAGAAAGGCTTACAACCAAGGCAACCCAAGTCAATTCCACGAGGATCTTTGATATACATAAGAGAGTACAAAATATAACCATAATTTTGGGATGACAAATTTGATCCGCCAACAATCATCCAAGTAATTCAAGTCCAACAAGAAGGACCAAATCAAATTAAACAACTCTCAATATGTCTCACGGGTAGGAGTAGTAAACGATCAGGTAGCTCTCGAATAAGGACAACACAACACACCAAGACAAGTTCTCGGGCGAGGGCCTAGAACAAACCAAATCAAGCCCCCAAGCCACCTCTCGGGTAGGGACAAGTATAAAGCACAAACATAGGCTCTCGGGTAGGAGCTAAACCAGCAAACCGAGCCCCCAACCAGAGCCAAAGGACAAGCTTCCGAGGCTAATAAATGGAACTCAAATCATTAGGACAAAACCTCAACTAAAACCAAAGTCAAAGGCCTCGATGAAATCAATATCCCATGCTTCAATAGTGCAAACCGAGTACCAACAAGAACCAAACCGGACCGCAGCTAAGGCTCAAAACCAGGCCACAACAAAGGCTAGAAAACATCCTCATGCCCTCAAAACATCAAAACATAGGGCCACCACGTGTTTCGAATAAAAATAGCTGTAGAACTTTTCCAAATCAGATAAATTTCTTCATAGCATGCATTCTTAAGCCAAAAAGAATTATAAGATGCCAAGACCGAGCCTTCCATGCGTGAAAGACAAAATAAACCCTCCAATGTCTCATGCTAGATAAGAATAAATGAAAAGCTTCATGATACATATTCTAACATGCTTGCAAGAGGAACTAACATTGTCTCAAAGCCATGTTTCAACCCTCCTAATTGCTTCCAATAGAAACATGTCATAGCTTTACCACTTTAAGCAAGTAATCAAGTCTAACTCCTATAACATGCTCACATTTCCATTTCTAGATGCTTGAGTAACAAATATTTCAAAAATATAGGTGCAATATCACGCTAGCATGCTATACCATCCACAACACCAAGCTCAAAGGCTCGGCAGAGGGAAAACCGAAAAGAAGCAAGACACAGGAGGGGGGAAGAGCAAAAAACAACACAGAAATTTTAAAAGCACTCCTCAGCTTTAATCCTTTCTCCAACAGTAAGAGGAAGTCAACCCAAGCACAAAAAAAAAAAAACTAAAGAAGCAAGTGAGAAAAGAAAATAGCAAAGTTTTCCCTCTCTCCAAGAGATTTTTGGCCCACTAAAATGCTCCAAACAGCCCATAATATAGACCAGAGAAAGAGAAGGAATGATTAAGAGATGTCTATGGCTCGAGGGATCGAGAGAGGATGAGATCCTCGCAGAGGATATGATCTTCCGCAGAGAAGATCGAACGCAAAACATAGAAGATAGGATACGAGGGATGGGCGCCTGCGAGGCTTGTCTCGTGTGCTAGAGACGCGCACGGGAACGAGTCTCTCTAACGACACGAAGGAGCGGGCCAGACAACCGAACGAGCCAACCCTAAGGTTGAAGGGAGGGGAAGAAAAATAAAATTAGGTTAGGGATTAATATAAGTTATTAATTATAATTATAATAATAATAAAATATTATTTATTATTATAATTAACACTTAAATGTGTATTTTTCCCCAGACGTGTCGTTGTAGTGAAACGAACGTCTCCCCTAGACAAAATTGACGTTCCGGACGCGTTGGCGCAGTCCGCTTTGTCATTCGAAGTCGTTTAAACAATTTCGTTGACGATCAGGACAAAAACGCGTCGCGACCCGAATCATGTAAAAAACTCGGCTCGAGCTCAATCAAATAGGACAGCGAAAAGCGCGACAGCGCGACAGCGCTAACGCGTACAGTCAATCTTAGGGCCAACGGTCCTATAGGGATGCTCCTTGAGCTTCTTCACAGTAGCCCCACCTACTAAGTGCTAGAGGTCAAAACTACTATGCGGAACTTCAAGTCGAGCGAAGAAAAGCTCGAAATTTCTAACGGGGAGGACTCCTTTGCTAGTTTTGTAGGAATAGTCGACAGGAAAGTCCTACGGTTAAACCCTAGGCTATTAAGGGTCTGTTTGGGGCAGCTCTTGATTATTGATAAACAGATTATTCTGATAATATGATAATCTGCAGATTATCAGAATAATCTGCTTTGTTGTTTGGGGCAACTTATCCAGAACAGTTTATTGGTAATTATGGATGTAAAAATGATATTTTTGCCCGTCTGTTAGAACTGTTTGGAGAAACTTATTCAGAACAGCTTATTGGTGCAGAAACATGAAATCATCACAGATTAGTTCCATACCATGACATACAATTCTCACACTCTCGTTAACACTAGAAAAAATAAAAACATGATACTAGCTTAATTAATCCAACTACAAAAAAAACAGATAAATAAGACAATATAGAACTCCAAATGTAGGCATTCAAATATCCAAGAAATAATAAGTTCATAGCTTGATGATCCAGATAAACAATACAAATGAGAGCATTTAAAAGTTTAATCATCTAGAATAACAAGTAAATATTCCAATCGATCCGCTGGTTCCATCGCCATGAATATGTGCCTACGAGTTGGATCCTCTAACTTTCTTATAAACAATACGTTGTTGGCCTATTTCCCAATTCTATTTCTTTAATACATAAATCGCAAAAAATGTTGGCAACTTCTTTATCCCACATACCGGAAGGACACACTTCTTTAGACATGTTGAAACTATAAGGAACAAAAGTTTAATGCTCAAAGAATCTCCACAATTGCATATTTCTACATGTGAACTTCAACCAACATTTCAAAAAAAAAAAATAAAATAAAAAACTGAAAAATATAGGCTCCTCTCTTTGTGCCTCAACATCTCTTCTCATATTGAAAAATGTTATATATGGAACAAAAAAACCATCCCAATTACAGTAGTTTTTGCAAAATATATGGAACACAAACCCTCTACAATTTCAGTAGTGTATACAAAATATATGGAATATAAACCCTCCCCAATGTCATATCCATTGTCATTCTAAACAAAAATCGAAACAGGAATCATGCC
>NW_018164466.1:1230387-1249860 GCF_001263595.1 Phalaenopsis equestris
AATATTTTCAAAATCTCAGAACGCCCCAAGCCGAAACAGGAATCATGGAACACAAACCCTCTACAATGAAAGTTCTGTATGCAAAATATATTTCTCATTTTTCCATCAATATTGGTATTTTAAAAACGAAAATGAACAACTGGCAATACAATATACAATATACCAAATTTCAGAACAGCTCAAGGTTGCATACGGTATACTAAATTTCAGCCAAAAAAAAAATTCTGCAACCAACATAGATCAGAAGATAAGAGGCAACTTTGAAGGCACAAAAAATTTTTTAGGTTGAAAACCATTAAGGAGAAGCATAGATCAGGAGATAAGAGGCAACGTTGAAGCCCTACAAAAATCCATAAATACGATCCCAGGCAACAATCCAAGGCAAAGATCTTATACCCTAAACGATACCTGAAGTATTTCAATGGGATCGAACACCAGAGACGATGCAGGGGGCCAAGAACGGCGAGAGAGCGAGACGACAGAGGGGAGACGCAGATCTAGGGCAAGGCAAGACGGGATCGAAAGGGGGCACGAGACAGGATCGAAGGGGCATCGGGGTAATAAGTTACTCCGAAACGATAAAACATCGGGTGCTATCAGCGACGAATGATCCATCTGGCAATAGGCAAATGCTTTACGTGATTATTGGCACCGCAGTGGCGAACGTGTTTTCCAAACACGACCACGGCATTTTCGGAACGCCAAACGCAATTTTAATCTCCCCCAAACAGGACCTAAAAAAGAGAGACTAAGCTTCAACCAAAAGTGAGGTCAACAGTAAGCGAATCAAACGACGAGACAATAATCGCCACAGTAAAGAGAGACGGTAGAACCTCGAGAAGAAGAAGGCCACGGGAGCTAGGGCACGCGAGGGAGACGAGCTAAGCGCCTGACTAAGCCGCGGGGTCGAATGAAGGATTAAGTGTGCGGGAATAGGATTTAGGGTTTAAGATTAAAAACTTTATTATAAATAAAAATATTTAATATTTCAAAAATAAAATTTGATTTATGCATTTTTATTCGTGTGTCAGATTGTAGAAAATTGATTGTTCATTTTAGGTAATTTTGGCATTCCGGACGCTCTGGCGCGGTCCGTTTCACCACCGGAAGTCGTTTTGATGAATTCATCAATTTGCGTGCAATTTTGCTTGTGTCGGGAATATGGTAATATGAGTGTCTTTTTCTACTAAAATTGGTGTTCGAGACTCGTTGGTGCAGTTCATTTCGTCATCAGAGGTTGTCCGGAGAAGTTCACATTTTCGCCCATTCTTTAAGCTCAGTTTAAGTCCGACTTTGTGCAATTTTAGTGAATTTTGTGCATTTGGTGTACATGTGTGATGATAAAGTCCTGAAGTGATTTTCTTAGAGCTTGAGATCCTATTAGGAACTTCTCCCTGAGTTTCCACATGATATTCCTTTACCACTCGACCATAGGACGATGGTTTTGAGATCATCAATGCGAGACACCACAAGAGAACTAAGAAGTGGCTGAAATTTCTAAAAATGGTGGATCCTAATGCTAGTTTTCTAAGATGGTCAATAGGAAGTCCTAGAGCTAGATCCTAGGATCCTAAGGAAAGAGTAATTACCTCAAAATGAGGTAAAAAAATGGAGCCCCAATAGTTGTGTGTTGGTCGAGCACACCGCGTGTATTGGTGTTTACCGAATGGATCAACAAACCCAAGAATTAACAAACCAAAAAATTGTTTAAGTAGACTGACCAAAGATTGAACTTGATATGCAATTGAACTTGAGTTGGGTTCCCAATCGAGAACCCACAACTCGAGAAAAAATTTGTGAATGAACGAGTTGGGCTCTCCGCTGGAGAGTTCCCAACCCAAATAGTGCACTGAAGATTTTTTGAAGATTTTCACTGAGGATGAGTAGGTGTATTTTCAAACCGTGATTGTAAGTTTGAGCTTTCAAATTTGAATGTCGATTTGATTTATGTTGTGAATTTAATTTTGTGTTGTGGAAATTTGAAGGAGTTTATGAATTGTGATTTATGAGAATTTGTGGAGAGTTGCGGAATATGTGCGAAAGTTAAAGGAATCAGAATCCCTGCACCGATCCTCGAAGATAATCATGAGAATAGGATGCCGCTTTCAGGGACACACCTATATCAAAGGAAACATGAGAATAGGATGCCGTTTTCAGGGAGTCACACCTATCTCGAAAGATTCGAAATTTGAAGGAATCAGAAGCCTTAACATCATTGAAGGGAACTTCACATCGATCCTAATCGGATGTGAAATCCTCAACCTCTAAATGCGATAGGAGGAGCTCTTAAAGCAATGCGGAATCAGATGTAAAATTTCTAACCTCTGGAATTTGACTTGAAAGATTGCGATAGGAGAGGCTCTTAAAGCAACGCGGAATCGGATGTAAAATACTCAACCTCTGGAATTTCATTTGAAAGATTGCGATAGGAGCTCCTAAAACCACGCGGAATCGGATGTAACATCCTCATCCTCTAGAATTTGATTTGAAAGTTTGCGATAGGAGCTTCTAAAGCAACGCGAAATCAGATGTAACATTCTCATCCTCTAGAATTTGATTTGAAAGATTGCGATAGGAGCTTCTAAAACAACGCGGAATTAGATGTAACATCCTCATCCTCTAGAATTTTATTTGAAAGATTGTGATAGAAAGAGCTAAAGCAACGCAGAATCAGATATAACATCCTCATCTTCTGGAATTTGATTTGAAAGATTGCGATAGGAGAGACTCCTAAAGCAACGTGAAATTAGATGTAACATCCTTATCCTCTAGAATTTGATTTGAAAGATTGCGATAGGAGGGACTCCTAAAACATGTAAAATTCTCATCCTCTGGAATTTGATTTGAAAGATTGCGATAGAAGGACTCCTAAAGCAATGCAGAATTGGATGTAAAATCCTCTTCCTGTGGAATTTGATTTGAAATATTGCGATAGGGGAGCTCCTAAAGCAACGCGGAATCGGATGTAAAATCTTCAACCTCCGGAATTTGATTTGAAAGTTTGCGATAGGAGGGGCTTCTAAAGCAACGCGGAATCGCATGGAGGGGCCTCTAAACCAACCAAAAATCAGAAACGCAGAATCAGATTTAAAATCCTCATCCTCTGGAATTTGATTTGAAAGATTGCGATAGGAGGGGCTCCTAAAACAACGCGGAATCGGATGTAAACTCCTCAACCTCTAGAATTTGATTTGAAAGATTGCGATAGGAGGAGCTCTTAAGGCAACACGGAATCGGATGGAACTTTCTTTTTCTCTGGAATTTGATTTGAAAGATTGCGATAGGAGAGACTCCTAAAGCAACGTGAAATTAGATGTAACATCCTTATCCTCTAGAATTTGATTTGAAAGATTGCGATAGGAGGGACTCCTAAAACATGTAAAATTCTCATCCTCTGGAATTTGATTTGAAAGATTGCGATAGAAGGACTCCTAAAGCAATGCAGAATTGGATGTAAAATCCTCTTCCTGTGGAATTTGATTTGAAATATTGCGATAGGGGAGCTCCTAAAGCAACGCGGAATCGGATGTAAAATCCTCATCCTCTAGAATTTGATTTGAAAGATTACGATAGAAGGGACTCCTAAAGCAACGCGGAATCAGATGTAAAATCCTCAACCTCTGGAATTTGATTTGAAAGATTGCGATAGAAGCTCCTAAAACAACGCGAAATCGGATGTAAAATTCTCAACTTCTAGAATTTGATTTGTGTGGAAAATTTGTGTGAAGTTTGTAAAATTCTTATAGAACTTGTAGAATTTAGGAGAGTTGTGAAAAATACATGTAGTAATTTTTGCAGTGTAGAATTTTGTGAAAGTTTATGTGGAATTTGTAATAATTTATGCAGTGCGGAGAATGTATGTAGAAATTTGTAAAGTGCGGAGCAACTAAACTAGCTCGGACAACCGCCGGGGACATTACATCCGAACTAGATTTAGTCGAGAAATGACAACCGTCAAGGAAGTTATGCCAAATTCAAGGAAAAATTTCGATCATATTGGGAGAGAATGCCAGAGACTGAAATCAATCCTAAGAGGCGAACAAAAGATTCAGCTTGAGAAGGAATGCGAAGGAATGCCGGAGATTCGCATCCAACCTCAAAGCTGATCGAAGAATTATCTATGTGGGAAGAGATGCGGCTCTATAGTTGTAGAACCAGCCAAACCTCATACGCACCAGACAAGGGTCTGAGAAGAGTGTGGTTCTATATAGCCAGCTAAACTCTTTCATAGGAGGAGGAGGACTCAGTTTTAGACAAGTGCAGCTTTCGTGTTTCTAAGAACGGTGTTATCTTTGAAATACCACGATGCATAGTAATTCTCGAGGTACCATCCGTTAACTGCAGGTATGTGTAAAAATAACTCATTCTTTAAGGTACTTTCAGAATTATATTATCCCAAGTACACATAAAGATGTGCTACTTCTAAGGACGTCACAGCTCGAGAGGCCGCAACTTCGTAGCTTCATTTGTAGTAGTTGTCGTTTGCTTTGACCTTCTTTCTGTAAAAGTTGTTCTTGTCATCATTGAGGAGTCACTCTGACGTTTTTCGAATTGTCATTGGAGTTGTATTTGCTGGGCGCTGAAAGATTTGACTTCAGGGTTGAATTTTCATTAACTGCTAATATCATTGTCATCTCATTAATTTTTCCTTCCTGAGCCTAAGCAGATTTCAGAAGTTTGGTCGTGTGATCAAAGCGTGTGATCAAAACATTTTTCGTTTTCCAAAGATATTTCTGAGTTAATTAATAACCAACCAAAAGACCCAAGATCACTGAACTTTTTTTGAATATAATATCAAAAAAAAATTTCTTAAGAGAGCATTTTAATTCTCATTAATAAGGGGAAACTTGGACACCAATTTTTGATTATACATCCACCTCAAGCTTCTTCTCAGGGAGACTTTTCTTTTTGTTTTGATTTTTGGATCAAACTTTTCACATAATTTTTTCTTTTTCCTTTTTTTTTCTCTTTTCTTCTCTTTTTTTTATTTTCCCCATGTTTTGTTGAGAATTACTATATCTGATAGATCATGATTTAAAGATTTTGAATGCTGAATTCAAACACTAATTTTTAATTTTATTCTCACCTCAAGCTTCTTCTAAGGGGACTTTCACACTTTTTTTTTGTTTCGTTTGTTTTATGAGAATTATCATATCTGGTGGAACATATTTCTCTTAAAGATTTTGAATGTCCAAACTTCCCCGATTAATAATCCTCAAATGTTTCTTAAGTTGAATTTTGAGATATTATAACTCGTTCGAAAGTCAGGACCCAGTCACGTGACAGAAAATTAAAAGACTCGTGATATCCCGAGTCAACTACTCGTATTTCAACCACACTATCTTATTTTGAAATCAACTTCGGACCCATTCTAAATTCTTTAAAGTGGATGAATTAGTTATTAGGGCATTAATTTCATTCTCCCCTGAAGTCATAGTTTCTTTCACAATGCTGGAATTTTTATCTTTGATTACTCCTTTATCGATTGTCCTGTTGATAAACATTGAATGTTTTGTTAACCGTGCCTTCCAAAAATTGAACAATTTTGAAAAATAAAATGTTCTTTCATTATTTCATTGCGGTGGGAGGGAAGAGACAAACAAATATTGATCTCACCAACATCCCTTTCGTTAACAAAAGTGGTACAATAGTAGCCAAGAGATATTTCATTTGTTGGCAGTTGCGTAGGAATAGATTGGAGCAAACAGATCGACCGAAATCATATTGATAGAACCTCTTTCAGGTTCCTTTCAAATATTCTTCCGGGATCGTTGCGTCTCCATTCCTGAACTTCTCCTCGAGCAAGTTTTTGAAACTGTAACACTCCTCTATGGTGTGTCCAATGAACCTGTGGTACGAGCAATATCTCAGATGTTCTTTCTTGTTGACCTCGTCGGGCTTCTTTGGCTTGGGCAACCTGAACTCGGGATTCATGATCAGACTGCGGAACATCTTTTTCGTTGCTTTATCTTTAAAAGAGTATATCCCATTTGATCGAGTGTTCATGATTGAAACTTGTCTTTCGTTTGTCTGATAAGGTCTCTGCTGAGATGATTGTTGAATATTCTGACGAGGACGTGGTAAATCTATTGAGTCTGTTCAACTTGTGTCCGCAACGGTCGCTTGCCCCTATCAACCACTGCTACTGTTCCAGATTTATTCTCAGATGTCTTCAATAGCTCTAGCTTCTCAGCTTTCTCAAAAAACCTAATTTGTTTCGCTTCTTCTTGAAGATTCCCAACTTTTCTAAGCAGCTTTTTGAATGTCTTAATGGTGAATCCCTCGAGTAAGAAACCCATTGGACCATGGATGCTCTTTAGAAGAATTTCAACTGCGTGCTATTTTAAATACTTCTTCATGCTATTTTAAATACTTCTTCATGCTATTTTAATGGTGAATCCCTTGAGTACAAGCACCAATGTGGTTGTGTACAAGTTAATTCAATCAACCAAAATCATATTTACGGAACCTTCTTCATGCTATTTTAAATACTCTTTTGTGATAGTTACATTTCCACTTTTGACTTTTGAAACTCTCCTCAAGCCAATCCTTGAAGACAACAATTTTCTATTGTGTGGCCGAGCAACTGGTGGTATGGGCAGTATTGAAGATGATCTTTCATGCTGGATTCCTTTGGCTTTTTCGGCTTTGGTAGTCTGAATTCTGGTTTCATTAGCAAGTCATGGAACATCTTTGACACGACTTCTTCCTTGAAGGAATACACTACTTTTTTTCGTTCTGCAATGGACATTTTCTTATTCTCTGTTCAGTATGATCCTCTCTGAGGCGTTTGTTGGCAAGACTGACCATAATGTTGTGTCTGTTGTTGGCGGGATTGTCGAGGCTGTTTTGCTTTCAAAATTTCCTGGATGCACCTCCTTTTTTGTGCCTTTATCAGTTGTGCAGACTTTGAATTAGACCCAGTATCGAATCCAAAAAATGGTGGGGCATAAGCGTAAACTGACTTTTCCTCATGTAGAATCTCTTTTCTCTTACTCGACAAAACAGTTGGTGCGGTGATGGTGTATCTAGTAGTAGGAGCAAAAACAGTTCTTGGAGAATTCCAATGCTCCCAACGACAAACTTTTCAGCACTAATAGGACTCTTTTCAACCAGCACCTTTGAAGGGAGAATTCTTTGTCAGACTTCAAGTTGAACTCTACAATAGGCTCTGCGGACTTATTTATTTTGAACTTCATTACCGTGACGACCATCTTCATGAGCTTGACTCCAATATCATCGCATCCTTCTCCAAACTTAATAACTGTCAGGTCAGACAGTTCATCCCTGTTAACAGCGAACTCCATTCCAGTGGTGAAAGAAAAGATCAACTTTGATGAAGACATTATCTTTGTCATTTGAAAAAAAAAATTACAGAAGTCGGTGATGTTCAATGCCTTACAATTTCAGTAGCAGTACTCAAGTTAACGCACTTGTCGTATTAACTGGGTGTCTTTTGAAATTTATTCATGTGAATTTTGTCACAAATTTGTGATTTGTTTCACTTTGAAATTTTGATGGAATTTTGTTTTGTTTGAAGTTTAAAAGGAATGTTGTGAGTGAAATTTTAGTGTTAACTTGTTCGCAACAAGTTAAGATCAAAGAGGAATGAATCGTAGGACCCGGTTTAGGAATTGGAGGGTGTCTGCCTCGCATCGGATTCGTTTCGATAGATCACTCCTAATCTACCACACCTATTAGGAGTCCACCCTACTAAACCCTAGGGATTTCTGAACCCTTCTTCTTAAGGATGGTTAAACAGACAGTCTTGAAATTCATAAAGAATTGATTATACTGGCTTAAGCACGGTATGTCAACAGAAGAACAACACTCTGGCCTACAAGGGACATGAGCACACTACCGATGTTTGAAAAGAAAACTACCTAATCAAAGATTGAGATAAGAATTAGTCCCAGCGGAGTCGCCAGAATTTGTCGGCCGTTTTAATTTTCTTGGTTTATGATTTTTGAAAAAGGAGATAAATTTTATAAATATGAAAATAGTTTTAATATAAATATGTAATTTTTGATTTTTGAAAGTAATATTTTAATTTTGAAATAGATGAGACCAGACGAGTCTCATATTTTTGATAGTTTGGATGACTAAGCACGATACCATAAGTAATACACTTATTTCGAAGAGTGAACATATCACTTGTAGTAGGCTTAATCACCTGAACTAAAAAATTTGTGACATTCGTTTGATCTGTGAAATATTTTATATGAGACCAACAAGTTTCCCTACCTAATAGAAGGATTAGATAAAGTTTATTTTACATGGGTTCCAAGTTTCCTATAAAGACAAACCCCTATAGTTAATTACATCTTAAATGACCGGGGTCACTTAAGAAAACTCTCGATTAAGATCAGTGGTTTTACCTTCCAGATTTCAAAGTTTAGGTTTCCAAGATTGGATACGGGAAAATCAAACGGGAGTGACTCAAATTGGATACGGAATCCTAGAGTGTTAGAACTTATAATTGCACAACAGGATTGTGCAAAAACCTAAAGTTGATTTGTGAGGGTTTACACTGCGCTAGGCAAACCACCTCGAAATCTTATGAGTGTTATTTACACTAAAGAAAGTGTTTAGTGATGTGAATCAATTTTGATGTTGTAGTTCCATCTTGAAGTTGTTCCTCGTCGCGCTGCCCATGGTGTTCGCTCCAAGCTCTTTGTCGTAGTAACTTCAGGTTTGATGTTAATCCTAAAGGTATATGTAATCACTAAGTTTTCCTACACTAAGACATAGTGTTTAACAAAACAATAAAGCATGCAGTATATTAAAAAAAAAAGACAGTAGAATGTACAATAAAAGGAAAAGAACAGTATAACATGCTGGGAGAACGGTATAACATGCTGTGAAATAAAATGCTGTAGTGTAAATCAAACTTGTATATTTGGGAGGCCTGCTGCTCTTTTAAGCTAGTTAGTATTCACTGTATAAATAAAAGAAACATTGCCTGGAAAACTCGAGAAAATCGACAAATAATCCACGATGGAAAACTCGAGAAAATTGACGAGTAACAATTCAAATAAAACTATCAAAACCTCAGGAAAATCCCGGAGAAAAGATCACGAGTGCTTTGTCCCAAAGTTTCAAGGAAACATATGAAAAAGTTCGAAAAGAGGGGACCGCAAGCACTCGGGTCGAGGCTAAGCTCAAATATACGAAAGCTATTATCGGTCACCCGGATGTATAAAGTTTGTCACTCTACTAGTAGGGTGTCTTACTGAACCTAACTTTGGAGGGTACTCCTTAGCCCGGTATCGGTAATCAATAAGTGGTCAACCAAGTTGTAACACATTTAAAATTTATGTTTTAACATGCATATATATTTCAGGCATACAAAATGAAAATTATATTAATTTTAAAGTGAAAATATTTTTGTATAAATATTGTATCTGTTCTTATCAATTTGTTTTATCAATTTTGAAAAAGGAATAGTTGTCCACGAGTCGATCACGTCATCGGGCCTAAGACCACCAACAATTCTAAGAAGGTACGGGACCCTAGCTAATCTTGTGTCGGTGAATAATACTTTTATCCTATAGTTCATCAGGTCCCAGAATTGAGTCCTGGTGTTGTAGGATGAGATATCATTCTGCTCTATCACTGACGTGCCTTTGTCATTATCGCCCTAAGCCCCAAAACAAAACCGACCTACTTGCGATCTTGCTTGATGGTTCCATATATAACAAAAAAGCTATATATAAACACTTATGTGTCAGACATAAGCACAGAAAATCAAACCAAGAAACAAGAAAAAAAAAAGAATAAAAATGGGGATGAGAGAGAGGAGAAAATGTTACACCTAAAAGATCGAAAGGATAAAGGGTGAAGCAACCCTCAAAACTGTGACAAAAAGATCTAAAAAAGAGAGCTCAAGATCCTTGAATTAATCCAGAAGATACCATCTTCTCAAATTTTATATAACTAGATCAACCCAAGAAGAGTATCCTCTTCAAATTTTATTTAAATAGATTGAAATTGGCCCATAACTAACATGACACTGTACTCATGGCTCCATCACCTGGATGTACTCACACATCCAAATCTGAACTCAAATGTGGTACTTATGTTATCCAAAATTTAATATTAAACCTCCGAAGAACTCTTTTCCAAATGACAATTTTATGAATTTTCAAACCTTTCATGAATCCAGTTTGCATCAACCTTAGTTCCTCCAAATGAAATTGTACAAGCCCTTAATATTTCACAAAAGAAGGGACATTAATGAATAGAAGAAGTAACTCTCCAGCCTTCCAGAAAATCACACCGATGTCAAAATCATTTAATTCCATTCTTCATTGAAATCTTTCCACAAATGTATAAATGTAACACTAATTTAGAAAATATAGAAATGCTCACGGCCGAGACAAAATGAACCTGAATAATCCTCAACAAGCTCACGGGTAACAACATGAAGGAGAGCAAGGGTTCACGTGTAAAGCCAGGAAAGGGAGCAACCAAGCCTCACAACAAGCCCACAAATAGAAATTGCGAAATGCACAACCCAGCTTCAACATAAACTTCACAATTTAAGACAGTAAATAAGACAAAGCTCACATGCAAGGGCAGTAGAAGAAAGCCACCTGAATCAACTATGTCACAGACCAAAGAATCTCCACAGTAAGGCTCACGGCTAAGGGCAGTGAAAAGAAAACCAGTGAGGCTCACGGCCAAGGGCAGAGAGGAGGAAGCCAAACAGGACAAAAGAAGCCAACTAGGATGCTCGCGGGTAGGGGGGCAGCAAACCAAAATCAAAGGGAAAGCCGCCGCAAATATTACCATTATGCTCCTTTAATATACATAAGAGAGTGAATGTATACTCACATAAATTATTTAGATTGAAGTCATTTTCATCACATAAGGCATGATAGTGCTCACATTAAGCATTCCCTCATAGAAGTAGATATTGAAATCAAGAATTTTGGGATGACATACTTGATTACCAATAAAAGAATTTCAAAATGGAACGTTATATCCTGAATTTCCAACCGAACCGAACCCAGCAGAGAGGCAGAACAGGAAAACCGTGGCCATCAAACTTGAGCCTAGGAAGAAGAGCAAAAACAGGGAATCACAACAGGCATACCCGAGCCCACAAGGTGGGACAAAAATAAAACACATTTTTAGCTCAACTATACCCAGTGAAAGGAAGCCAACAAATATGTCTTTAAGCCAAACCAATTCCTTGTTTCAAATTCAATTAATCCCAACATAAATGAGCCTAGGAAGAAGAGCAAAAACAGGGAATCACAACAGGCATACCCGAGCCCACAAGGTGGGACAAAAATAAAACACATTTTTAGCTCAACTATACCCAGTGAAAGGAAGCCAACAAATATGTCTTTAAGCCAAACCAATTCCTTGTTTCAAATTCAATTAAGCCCAACATAAAAGTTAGAGAAAAGAATACAGTTTAAGCCAAGACCTCACCCAACATATGGGGAAAAACAAATCAACATTTTCAGTAGGAATTCAACCTAAATGAGCCAAAACTGCACCCAACATATTGGCAAACCGAGCCCACAAGAAAGGCAAAACAGAGCCAAAACCGAGCCCTTCAAATGGGCAAAAAAACAGAAAATATTTTCATCCATAATTTGATTCCAAAAGAGCTCAAATCGGACCCAACAAGTAGGTCAAAACAGAAATATTTTCAACATAAATTTGATTCCAACAGTGTCCAAACCGAACCCAACAAGTGGGTCAAAACAGAAAATATTTCTCCTTGGAATTTTATATTCCAAATTATCATGCCAACATATGTTTCAAATAGAATTAAATAACACGAAACATTTCAGTGTGCATACATCACTAAAGCCAACATGTTTCAACACTAAAATGGATTCCAACATAGATTCTAGGTGGGAAAGCATCAATCCAAAGTTTATATCGATGACTTTTTTATTTATTTTAAACAGGAAAGAAACATAAGCCATCATCCTTCTTTAAACAGTAAACTGCTTCAACAAGAAGCAAATAAAGAAAGCCACAATTTCCAGCATATAGGTAAAGAAATATTAAAAGTGTAAGAAGAAGATTTACATGTGAGAAGAGACCTAAACATGCTTTCCCTAAAACGTTATTTCAACTAGTCCACATAAAGTGTCTAGATCAGATCCAACAAAAATATTAAAGACCCGATTTTTGATATCAATGCCCTTGTGAATAGCTGTAAAAGCTTCAGAAAACAGCAGCCCCCGAATGCTCCACACTCCCAGCACACGAAAACTTAGCTTAGAAAGAATTTCGACAGAGCTTTCTTCCCTAAAAGCTTCAAACAGTAAAACCACAGCCTCCCTTTCTCTCAAGAAATTTTCAACAACTCAAAATAGTATACTAAGAAGTTATTTTATAGGCAGAGAAGAGATGGGGACAGCCACCAACCAGCCTCACTGGTAAGCGAATCAAACGGCGAGGCAATAATCGCCACTGTAAAAAGGGAGACGGTAGAACCTCGAGAAGAAGAAGAGTCGGCCAGCTCGGCCCTTGTAATTGGAGGGCCGAAAGGTCGAGCGGCCACGCAAAGAAGGGGAAGAGTCGAGAGAGGAGGAAGAGATTGTCGCGTGGATTCCCTAAACGACCCGGGAGCTAGGGCACACGAGGGAGACGAGCCAAGCGCCTGACTAAGCTGCGGGGTCGAATGAAGGATTAAGTGTGCGGGAATAGGATTTAGGGTTTAAGATTAAAAACTTTATTATAAATAAAAATATTTAATATTTCAAAAATAAAATTTGATTTATGCATTTTTATTCGTGTGTCAGATTGTAGAAATCGAATATTCCTTTTAGGTAATTTTGGCATTCCGGACGCACTGACGCGGTCCGTTTTACCACCGGAAGTCGTTTTGACGAATTCATCAATTTGCGTGCAATTTTGCTCGTGTCGGAAATATGACAATATGAATGTCTTTAATACTAAAATTTGTGTCTTGGATGCGTTTGCGCGACCCATTTCATCATCTGAGGTTGTCCGGAGAAGTTCGCATTTTCACCCATCTTTTAAGCTCAATTTAAGTCCGATTTTGTGCAACTTTAGGAAATTTTGTGCATTTGGTGTATATGTGTGATGATAAAGTCCTGAAGTGGTTTTCCTAGGACTTGAGATCCTATTAGGAACTTCTCTCTGAATTTTTACATGATAGTTCTTTACCACTCGACCATAGGACGATGGTTTTGAGATCATCAATGCGAGACATCACTAGAGAAATAGGAAGTGGCTGAAATTTCTAAAAAGGTGGGTCCCAGTTCTAGTTTTCTAAGATGATCAATAGGAACTCCTAGAGCTAGATTTTAGGATCCTAAGGAAAAGAGTAATGACCTCAAAATGAGGTCAACAAATGGATCCCCAATAGGTGAGGTGTGTTGATCGAGCACACCGCCATATTGGTGTTTACCGAATGAATCAACAAACCAAAAAATTGTTTAAGTAGACCGACCGAAGATTGAACTTGATATGCAATTGAACATGAGTTGGGTTCCCAATCGGGAACCCATAACTCGAGAAAAATTTTGTGAATGAACGAGTTGGGCCCTCCGCTGGAGAGTTACCAATCCAAACGCAAGAGTGCACTGAAGATCTTTTGAAGATTTTCACTGAGGATGAGCAGGTGTATTTTAAAATTGTGATTGTGAGTTTAAGCTTTCAAATTTTGAATATCGATTTGATTTACTTGTCAATTTAATTTTGTGTTGTGGAAATTTGAAGGAGTTTATGAATTGTGATTTATGAGAATTTGTGGAGAGTTGCGGAATATGTGCAAAAGTTAAAGGAATCAGAATCCCTGCACCGATCCTCGAAGATAATCATGAGAATAAGATGCCGCTTTCAGAGACTGAAACCTACCTCGAAGGAAACATGAGAATAGGATGCCGCTTTCAGGGACTCACACCTATATCAGAGGAAACATGAGAATAGGAAGACATTTTCAGGGAATCACGCCTATCTTGAAGGATTTGAAATTTGAAGGAATCAGAAGCCTTAACATCCATTGAAGAGAGCCTCACACCGATCCTGAAATTTGATTTGAAAAATTGCGTTAGGAGGAGCTCGTAAAGCAACGCGGAATCATATATAAAATCTCTAACCTCTGGAATTTGACTTGAAAGTTTGCGATAAGAGGGGCTCCTAAAGCAACGCGGAATCGGATGTAAAATCCTCACTCTGGAATTTGATTTGAAAGATTGCGATAGGAGGAGCTCCTAAAGCAACGCGGAATCAGATGTAAAATCCTCAACCTCCGGAATTTGATTTGAAAGATTGCGATAGGAGGGATTCTTAAAGCAACACGAAACCGAATGTAAAATGCAACGCGGAATCAAAAGTAAAATCCTGAACCTCCAGAATTTGATTTGAAAGATTGTGATAAGAGGAACTCCTAAAGCAACACGGAATCGGATGTAAAATCCTCATCCTACTGTGTTGTGACGTCCGTTCAAAAAAGGAAGCCCCATCCCCCAATCATTTTCACCGATGCGGATCTTCACCTAGCATGAAATCTTTACGCTGATGCCATTATTTTTACTGCACTAATCAATAACTATCAGGTAATGAGTATCCTGAATGATATCGGTAGCTCGGGCAACATTTTGTTCCAAGCCACGTTTGAGAAGATGAATTTGAAAACCAACCGATTAATTGCACCGGCCGACCCATTATACGAATTTTCTAGCAAACGAAAGGGGATACTCGGTGTAATAACACTCTCTGTCGCATAGGGAGATAGTGATAACTGATTTACCAACATGGAGGATTTTTGGTGGTTGACGTGCTATTGACTTACAATACAATATTTGGTCGCCCTCTTCTCAACAAATTTCGAGCCATGACGTCGACATATCACGTAGCAGTGAAGTTTTCCTGCAACAGGGTTATAATTATTGTACGTGGAGATCTGGAGCAATCCCGAACATGTTATATGTGAGCCATAGGAAGAGTTGAGCACGAGACGTTGGACATACAACAACAACGAGAAGGAGGTCTTGAAAATGATGAGGCTACAATTAAAATCCTTGCAGGCCTCAAAGATTCTGGTAAATTTTTTCCGATCAGTGAAACTTTTGATGCAGGTCACAAATGGATATTGATCCAGATTCTTCAGGAGCACCGCAATGTTTTTGCCTGGTCCACGACTGAAATGCTTGACATCCTCGTTGACGTGGTTTGTCACAGGGTCAACATCAGTTTAACCGCCCGACCCGTAACAAAAATTCCAGACGATAACAATGACTTTAGCCAAACCAATTCACGAGGAAGTAAGGAAACTCTTAGAGGTCGGCTACATTTGGAAGGTTTGGTATCCCTTTTAGGTATCCAACGTGGTTATGGTACAAAAGTTTAACGGTAAGTGGAGAGTGCGCTGGACTTCACAAATTTGAATGCTGCTTGCCCAAAGGACGGCTATCCACTACACAGGATCGACACTCTGATGGACTCTACGGTAGGATACTCGGTAATGTGCTTCATTGATGCTTTGACGGCTATCCACTATCCAAGATCGACACTCTGATGGACTCTACGTTAGGATACTCGGTAATGAGCTTCATTGATGCTTTCTCTGGTTATCACCATATTAAAATGCATTTAGCTGATGCGGAGAATACGACTTTTATTGCCAGTGATGGTTTATATTGCTTACTATAATACCTTTTGGGCTAAAATACAAGCGCAACTTATCAGCGCTAATATAATATTTTCTAAACAAAAAGAAGAAATATTGAAGTCTATGTGGATGATATGTTAGTAAAAAGTAAGACAACCAAACAATATTTGTACGATTTAAAATAAACTTTCCAAACACTTACGAATATGAAATTGAACCCGTTGAAATGCACTTTTGAAGCTTCCAAAGGGAAATTCTTGGATTACCTCTTGATGCCCGATGGGATTAAGTTTAATCCCGACAAGGTGAAGGCACTTCTCGACATGTCTTTTCCTCGAAACACCAAAGAAGTATAAAAGTTGACCGACCGAATTGCAGCCCTAAGCCGATTTATTTCCAAGTCAGGAGACGAGTGTGACACCTTTTTCAAGGTGCTAAGGAGGGCAAAAAAGTTTGAATGGATGAACAAATGTGAGCAAACTTTTCCGAATCTGAAACAATTGTTAATCTCTCCACCGTTGTTGCGAAGTTCGAGGCTAAAGGAAAAACTTTCACTTTACATGGGAATCGACCCATAAGCTATTAGTTTGGTCCTAGTCCAAGAGGAGTCAAGGAAACAAATTCCTGTTTATTACACTAGCTGGGTCCTTAGAGGAGCCAAGATAAGGTATTCCCTTATGGAAAAACTAACGTTTGATCTGATTGTTTCTACTTGTAGACTTCGACCATATTTTTAAACCCATTCGGTTAATGTGGTCACTTATCATCCACTCAAGGCCATACTCACTCGACCGAAACATTCGGGCCGATTATTGAAATGGTCCATGAAGCTCAATGAGTATGACCTTACTTACGTCCCACGAATGTTGATCGAAGCTCAAGCTATAGTGAACTTCTTGATTGATCTCTTGGAATCAGATGGATGCAAGGACAGATCCAAGGCAAACACGCAAACTTGGATCGTTTATGTTGACGGAGCTTCAAGTCAAACAAGAGCAATGATTGGTCTGACATTAAGCAGTCCAGCTGGAGAACACATCTATTATTTGGTCGTCCTTGATTCTGTGGTCACAAACAATCAGACAGAATACAAAACATTGATAGCCGGACTACGGTTAGCTTAGGCAATGGGCTCTTGACATGTAATAGTGAAATTTGTTTCACAACTAGCTGTCAACCAAATCAACGGGGAATTTGAAGCTCGAGACAAGATGATGGTCAAGTACTTGAATAAAGTGAAGATGGAAATTGGTAAGTTCATAAGCTCCCGTATTGTACACATAGGGCGAGAGGAGAACACGGTTATTGAAAAACATATGCGTTGGAAATAGAGCGGCCCAAAAGCTTTCCCAACTAACCATTGAAGAGTCGAAAGTAGTAGAGGTTGAAATGACTGATGCCAAAAGTTGAGTCGATCCTTATATCCACTACTTCAAAATTAGGAAAATCCATGAAGCAGTGGCAGATCCCCGAAGTTTCAAGTTTAAAATCACCCAATACCTTCTTATGGGAGACATGCAATTCCGAAAGTCAATCACATCCTTGCTCCTTAGATGTTTCAAACAAAATTACTTCCTCTGGAAAATGCATTCTGGTGAGTGCGAAAGCTATTCAGGGGAAAAAAACTGGCTCATCGAGTCCAAAGACAAGGTTTAAAAGATGCAGAGCAGCTCTCTCGAAGGTGCGAGCAATGTCAGAAATATGCTCCACTGCAGCATCAACCAACACAAAAATTACAACCAATAGTTAGTCCTTAACATTTCACCATTTGGGGAATGGATATTCTCTTGCCATTTTCTCCCTCAAAGGGATACCAAAAATTTATTTTGGTCAATGTGGATTACTTTTCTAAATAGATAGAGACAAAAGCTCTAGCCTGGATCATTGTTGGTGCAATTTGGAATTTACCTGGACACATAATTTGCCGGTATGACTTGCCCCTAATACTCGTCACAAATAATGAAATTTTGTTTGCTAATCTGGTGTTAAGAGATTTTTATTAGAGTCAGGGGATTAAACTAAAGTTTTATCTGTACATCACTTGTAAATTAATGGCCAAGTCAAAGCTGCGAACATGCTCATCCTAAACTTGCTGAGAAAAAAAGTTGAGGGGTGCTAAGGGTAAATGGACGGATATGGTTCCTTCGGTCCTTTGGGCCATATGAACCATATCGATGTCCGAACAAACGCTATACATGCTTTCCCACGGTATGAAAGCCATGCTATCGGTCGAGTAGAATCATTATAGTCAAAGGGTAATCACCGCCACATCTTTCGACGAAGTGGTGCTCGTTGATTGACAAAATACAAATGATGAAGCTTCAGTCACCCTTGATCTTTTAGAGGAAATTCGAAAAGAACCACCCGTTATATACATAGGCCCCATAAGGATGTTGAAGGGCTACATCGAGTTTCGCCAAGATGTCACTTCGACACAGAAATTAAGAAAAACAATGATGACTAAATTGTGGTAAAGATTAAGAAATGTTTTTTACAAAAAGAAATATTTTATAGCCGAGTCATTCGTCGCTTCGGGCAGGACTAGACCTCCATTCATTTGACTCATATACAACCCACACCCACTGAACTTATACTTCTCTATCTTCTCTTCAATTCAGACTTGGGAGATCGAATTAGTGGCTCAAAATTCAGCTAGTTCACCCCTTAGGATCGCCACCCGACTAAGAGATCTTCCACATTCGCAATCTTGTCTCGGAGATTGTCCACATTTGCAACCTTGGCCCAAAGATCTTCATGTTTCCAAGCTAGGCCCGGAGGATCTCCACATCCATGACTTGGGCCCGAGGAGCCTCCATGTTTGCATATACGACCGCCAGTTCCTCTCACAACTCCGATACAGTGGCCTCCTGCTGATTGTTTGTAGCCCGAGTTAAGGAATCCACGTTCTCGTCCATACGATGGACTAGAGACTTGTGAGGCTCCCTTCGGTCGTCGGTCTCTCTTGTTGGGTCAGTTGATTGGGGGTGTTTAAGATTGGAAGAGGAATCAGGATGGATACCCTCTCAATTGCAGCTTGAGCAGAAGGTCCGACAGGCTTCGCTAACTCAGTTTGGCATGCTGTCTCTATGGGCCGAGAGTCGATAATATCCATAATTTCCTCTACAATATATGAGTTTGTGAGATCGAATAAGAAGGGAAAGTTACGTTACCAATCATGCGCTCTATTTCTGACGTACGGAAGCTCTTTGCGATGAGAGGCGGCACACTGCCATGGGTACCCCCTTCGACGAAGGGCAGAGGAGTAATATCTTCTGCCGGCGGAGCTACGCCTCGCATAGCTTCGTCAGCTAAATGCCTGAGTTGATCATCTACCCGGGGTGGAGCATCACCTTGAACGACCTCTCTAAATGGAGGATGAAGCAGAGCGAAGTCTGGTGGCTAAACTTGCACAGCCGCAACCGATGGTTCCACCTCTCGGGATGACAGTTGAGTCGGACGTTGGCGAAGCGATGCAGGGTCCAAAACTCTCCCACCATTCCGGCTCCAGATTTCTATAAGGGTATTGAATCGGACGATTTCCCAACTTCTTCCACATGAGGCATCTTTGTGGTCGAATATTTAACTGATTTAAATCTCTCGGGTTTGGTCCCTTCGGTCGGTCTTTTGGTACCAACCATTTTTTCTGATCTTCCTTTCTCTTCTCGGTTGGTCGGGTTGCTTCACCTGTTTTTTTCTATTGGATTGGGCGGGAACTTTCTGGTTTTTTCTTTTTTTCATCCCTAGAGGCCCAAGTTCGTGAAGTAGCCCAAAGGCCTTCATTAATACTTCCACACTTATCGGTTTCTTAGCACTTGACATATTCATTCGGAAAATTCAAAAATGAGAAAATATAAAAGCGTACT
>NW_018164466.1:1249960-1250269 GCF_001263595.1 Phalaenopsis equestris
TTTGATTTCGAGATGGATCGATCTCGATTCAATTTTGAGCGGCTCAGCTTGAAATCGAATATACCGAGCAACGGGCCGATTTCGAGCTACACTAAATCTATTCGAGCTGACCTCAGCTAGACTTAAAATCATATCATTAACATCACTATTTGGAAGTCATTGTAAAGGAGTCTCTTTATTTGTTTGCATGCAAAACTTTGAAAAGAAATTTTCACCTTTGGAGCTCATCTTTATGCATAAAAATATATTCCCTAATGAAGATTGGAGTCATCTCTCTTCCCAAAAGGTGAGTTAATATATATATATATA
>NW_018164466.1:1250338-1258566 GCF_001263595.1 Phalaenopsis equestris
TATATATATATAAGCCGCATACCGTGACTATTTGTTAGATGGAGTTTGTGTTATTATTTGTTATATAAATAAACTTTAATTTAAATTTTAAGAAAAATAAAACATTTTGACTTCTTTATTATAATTAGAAGCAAGAACTAATGCATAAATATAAATAATATCTAATATATTTATATAAATCATTTTATGTCTGATATATATATTTATAGACTAAAAATATAAGATCCAACATTTCATATTGTTTTAACAAAACAAGTTCCAAAATTATTCCTCAAATTCGATAGTTTCAATAACTTTATGTGTTTCAAAATTTAGTTCTTATTGCATTTTGATTTTGAGTTGTTGAATTCAAATTTGCACGTGAATCACACTAAATGAATAAAGTGTAGCAGGGGGGAGAGAGGGAGGGAGGGAGGAGTGAACAGTAATCAATTGTCTTATTCACAAAATACTTCCAACTTTTTATAGGGAAGATGGCACTATGATGATATTACATTCATACTAGTATATTTATGGTATTTGTATGAGCTTATTGTCTCTTGACATTCAGGTTCGATTGGCCAAGCTTAGTTGGTTTTAAGTTGCTTGGATCATTTCAGTTGGCTTAGCTTGATTGTTTGTGGGTTAATTGACTGATCTAGCCCAGTTGTCAACCCTTAACCCCAAGTGAGAGGACTTTGAGGTGTACATTGGATGATTAGACATACTATGAAGTGGGATTTTTTCTTAAGTCAACTATATAGGTGTATATAATATCATATCGAGTCATTTTTCTTGTTTTAGTTATCTTAGATGCTATTTTGTCTCATTGTTGGCCAAACGGCGTGTGCTTGAGTCACCCTGCCATCTTCTTGTCTGCATCGTACTCCCACTCAAGTTGAAGCATAGAAGCCTGCTATGTTTGACTTGGATTTGAAGTCATCAAACAAAGAACGAGGAAGATTTTGGTGAGAATATTCGTCAATTAACCACTGGAGAGCACAAGATGAACACAAATTTTCCTAGACTCATTCTTTTCCTTAATGAACTGTTTGTCAATTTCTACATGTTTGGTGCAATCATGCTGAACTGGATTGTGAGTAATGTTGATGACGACCTTATTATCATATAATAGTTGCAACAGGATGGAGGTTGACACACAAAGTTTGCAAGAGCTTCATAGATCCCTAAAAATATGATATTTAATGTATTATTTAAGTCAATGTTCATACGATCAACAAAATAATCTATTCTCCATCAAAATAATTCAAAAAAAGCTTCCTGAAAAACTTAAAGATCTCGACAATTTTACTAATCCTTGTGTTATTGGCGAAATATTTTTTGGAAAAGTTTAATGTGATTTGGGAGCCCTATTAATCTTATGCCTCTATCGATTTTTAGAAGGTTAGGTTTAGGAGAAATTTCACCAACTACTGTAACTCTTCAGTTAGCTGATCTTTCAATAACTTATCCTAAAGAAGTTATAGAAGATGTTTTGGTAAAGGTTGATAAATTTATTTTTTCTGTGGATTTTATTGTGTTACATATAGAGGAAGATAAAAAAATTCCTATCATAATTTGTTTGCTTGTCCTAATACATCTAGGCTAGGTCATTCAAGTGGGCCTTGCAATATCTTGATGGTGTGACCAGTCTCAGTTGAACTCTTCCCTTCTATACAATCTTTTCTCTTTAAGATCAGTGCTGACACATTGTTTATTTACATATTTTAGTTTCAAGATTTTGTTACTTCTTGAAAGCGAAAGTTGCTATAAGAATAAAAATTTAAAACAAAAGTATATCACATTTAATTTTTAATTGATGATTAAATAATTAAACTCTCTTGATTTTATTTCATTTGATTCTTATAAAAAGGGCGCAATAAGACTCCCTTCCATTCCTAATTTGCTATACGAATTTCCTCATATGAGTTGACCAACTTTCAAGTGTTACGATGGAGAATGTGATGAAACCCTTGGTGATGTTCTTAACAAGAACCTGATTTGCTTCGCCTTCGAAAGTCAAAGGGATGGAGCTGATCGGGAGGTGAAAGGAAAATCATTGTGAAGTGGAAGTCGACACTTTAAATGCTGGATCATGGGGGTCATATGATTCACTTATCAACATTAAACATAAAAGAGTTCAGCTAACCAACCACACCTTTGATCGATTGTGCACTCTTCTGCTGCAACATGAGACCCTTCGTATGACTCGATCACTTGAATGACTTCTAGTACCCTCTCGTTGCCTTCATACATGTGCCCTAACGGTGCTATGTCAATTACTATATCTAAGTGAAAGGGGCTTCAATCTTGTTTGTGGGATTTGGTTTTTTTTTTCCTAAAGACTTTTATTTTATAATTTTTTCTTGACATAGAGGACCCAATTTTGAGGGTCCTGGGTGATGCTCCAGTTCCGACTGGCGTGGGTGTGAACTCGTTAAGGCATAAGAGATAACATACCAGGTGTCAGGAAAAGGCGCCTGACGCTCAAGGGAGGAAGTCAAATTGATCAACTTGACACCCTTCTTGAAGGACACGAGAAGTCATTAAATTGATCTAGGATGTCTCCTAAGTCACTTGCCTATCATCTAAAAAAAATTGAGAGCTCCTTCGCTCACTCAGCAGGGATCCAGCAGGGTGAAGAGATGCATGAGCTGTCAACTCATGTGGACAAAGTGGAGAGGATGAAAGGGGCAGTGGTGACACTTCATTGGTAGCACTTGGATGTCTAGAAGAGATCCCTGATATTTGAGGCTCAAGCTAAGTCAGAGCGACTGAGTTAGTTTAGGTTTGCAGGAGAGTTCTTGTATAGGAGGCCGCTTCGGTTGGGTTATGTCTTGGTCAAAGTGATGACTGATCCTCTTGTAAGATATTTCATTTCAGATTGATTTTCTAAGTGTGTTTATTATAGTTTTAAGCAACTATTTCAAAATAATTTTTTATTGTCTTATTTTTGTGTTGATGTGATCACACTGTCAGCATATTATATTTTTTCCCTATTGAGATTGCTAAACTTCCTCCATTTTTCAATATATAATGGGGATAGGGTTTTTGAGATCACACTTCCTTCACCTATTTTTGCTTCCTTTTGCTCTCCCAATTTTTTTTTTCCTTTATGGTATGATTTGATGGCTCGTTGATGTTCTCTTCCATATTTCAGATCAGTTCCTCCGAGTGATTGATCTTGAATGACCTAGGGTGAAGTTGACTTGCAATAGAAAACTTTCATCTTTAACCCTACTATCAAACTTCGGGTCACTGGCAAAGCCAACAGAGCCACTTCTTCATATGACATCCACTTCCTATTTTTTAAATTTTAATTTTGGTCTTGTTTTTAATTGTTATTATTTTCTAAGTCTTGTTCGATCTTTACCCACTATAATAACATCCCCACCCATATCAAGCCCAACTCTTCCACCACCATCACTGGTACTCAAGAATCTCATGATCCACCAAGCTTCTCAGTCATCTATTCTCCTTTTGGGTTAGCTCTGACTGCTTTATATTTTTTTCTTCAGCTAATAAAATCCAGTTGTTGAGGCTGAAGAATAGAGTGGAAGGCCGGCAGCTTTGTTTCTATCTCGGTTCCTTCATGCATGAATGGTAACATCTGGATGGTCTCATCTGGAAAAGCCTCGTTGAAAGCAAAAATGATTACGCCAGTTAAGGTGTTGTAGGAGGCCACCAAAGTAGAGGGACAAAGGATATTAATCCACTAAGACTTTGAGTTGACGCTTATCAATCAAGTGCTATAGATGGACACATTCGGGGAGATGACAAAAAGATTAGGATCTATCTGATGCCTACGAGATGAAAAGGGAGGTGATGGTGTTTGCTCAGGTGGTCTAGAGGAAGGCTCACTCGTTCTCTCGCTTTATCACCTTCAGAGTGGCAAATTAAACAAGGCTTAAACTGGTTTGAGTTGGATAAAACTTGGAAGTTGTGGATCTTGTTTACTATGTTTTTGATTCAGCAATTATTTTTTGAAGGATTGCGACATATGAGATGATCCTCATTGAAAAGTCAACATTTTCGGTGCCCGCTAAAAGTTCTGTATCAGTTGCAGGTCTTCCGAGTGCATAATAGTAGGGTTCTGAGAGGTCACAAGCCGAGTAGAGTCGAGTCGCCACGAGGAAGAGGTCTCCGTAGAAAAGCAGAAAGTGGAATCTTCCACCACTCGATTGGCTACTTCATCATTCATCAAGTTGTAAGTGAAAGATGAAGCATTTTTTTGTCCTTGGAGGCTCAAATGAATCTCCACAAGGTGACCACCCAGTGGAGTTGTCGTTGGACTACTTTGCAAAGCTGGATCAGTCTAAGCCAGTTGGTCACTAGAAGGAATATTGCCAGGAGGGAAAAACTTCAATGACCAGCTTGAATAAGTTGCCCTCTGTGCCTTCTCTAAGAAAAAAAAAGCAAGGGATATGTGTTGAAGTGGATCGTGATACAAACCAAAGAGACAAAGTTGTGCTTGAGTTGGTGGAATTTTATAGGGGTTGAAATTTTGATTCTCGTGTGGTAGCATTTTTTTGTCCTTGGAGGCTCCGATGAATCTCCTCAAGGGGACCACCCAGTGGAGTTGTCGTTGGACTACTTTGTAAAGGTGGATCGGTATAAACCAGTTGGTCACTAGGAGGAATATTGTCAGGAGGGAAAAGCTTCAATGACCATCTTGAATAAGTTTCCCTCTGTGCTTTCTCCAAGAAAAAAAAAAGCAAGGGATATGCGCCAAAGTGGATCGTGATACAAGCCAAAGAGACAAAGTTGTGCTTGAGTTGATGGAACTTTATAAGGGTTGAAATTTTGATTCTCGTGTGGTAGCGTGCACTATCCCTTCAAGATTGTTGATTTGATTCAAATTAAATTTTGATTCCATTTGAATGAGGCCTTCCTTGAGCAAAGCTCGCTAACCTTGATCTGGATGACTGATCGATATCACTTAAGGGCATGTGCAGCTTCCCATTTCAAATCGACCATCATTCAGTCGGAGTGCTAGGAGCGACTAAAGATTGAGGAGAGGTTAAAGAAAGCTGAGGCAGAGTTGCTCAATCAGTTAGAGATGCTTTTGACTACCTAAGAGGAGAACCAAAACATGAAAGACTAGATGACAATGAAGAAGAATTATGAGTTTTTTGTTGAGATCTCCTCCCATCTGGCTCATATGGCACTTTGGATAGAGAAATTCAGGGTCGTATACAAGGTTGGCTTCTTGAACAAGATTATGATAGTTCTACCAGAATGGTTCAATCTTGAAAAGATTGTTTCATTGGTGTTTTACTCTGAGAGTGAGATGGCTAACAAAGAGGTCAAGAATGAAGGAGACACAATGGATCGTCAAATGTGTAACCCAACTCTAATCTTTTCTATAATTTACTTAATTTTGTTAAACACATATAAGAAAAGAAATGGGCATGCAGTTTTTATATAAGTCAATTTTGTTCATGAATAGGAAATGAGAATTTTTGGTCGGTCGTACCTCACTTTCTTTTTATTAGGTATTTATATTTTTTATATGTATATATACTTGTGCTAATTGATCAAAAATTCAATAATTAGAGGTGCAAGCCTATTGTTTTTTCTTAATTGACAAGATTTTTCTTTATGATTTTATCTAGTCGAATCAAGGTAAACTTATGGAGATTGAAATAACATTAATATTGCCATTATTTTAAAAATAATTTATATTTATAAAACTTAAAAAATAATTTTTCCTTTTAAATTAATTTTTAATATGGATTAATATTTAAAACCTAAATGTCATTGCGAAAGTTGTTATAAAAATTTGAAGATAAAGTACAAGTAAAATCTTAATAACACATCACCATAAATAAGATTGAAATAACATTAATATTGCCATTATTTTAATGAATCTTAGCATAAAACTAAATTTGAAGGCACCCAGTATCGTCAACTGGCATGACCACGATGAGTGGGAGCTTCATTCTTTATCTGTGGTATCTCCATTGATGATTTGTGGTAGCTCCAGATATCGATGGTCATCGATCTTTGCTCCAAACCATTGAAGATCCAGATGGGTCAGAGAGAGGATAACTGATTGCACCACCAATCTTTTCTTATAGACATCTATATATAGTCTTTCTTCCCCTTAGCCAGTGCGTTCTCCCTCCTCCTCCTCCCACCTTCTCTCTGGTTGTTCTCTGACGCTCTTCACCCCCCTCCCCTCTCTTTGGTTCGATTGTTTGCCTATAAATTTTTTTGTCTTTTATTTTCCTTATTTTATGTTCCTAGGATAATTAATTAAATTAAATTATTAAGTTTGGCTCGGGTTTGGCCTATACCTAGGTTAGCCCGAATCCAACCTTGCCCAAATGCAACCTAAGTCAACATAAGACAAACCCATCCTATGCCAAACCCAACTTGGTTTGGACCCAACCTAGCCTAGACCCAACATTGCCCAGACTCGACCTAGTCGAGAACCAACCTGGCCCGGACCCAACCTAGCCTGAACCTGGCCTAACCTGAACCTAGCCTAACCTGAACCCAACTTACCCGAACTCGACTTAGTCCAAACCCAACCTAGCTCGTTTCCAACCTAGCATGGACCCAACCTAGCTTGACACAATTATAAATTTAGGTCATATCAAATATTTTAAGTCTTGAGCTCAGAATCTTATGATGAAAGCCAAAGAAAGTTATTCCAAAATAGTATTATATTCTTCAATATATATTTATATTCAGAAAATTAATTTCTTAATAAATTAATTGATAAAAGCATTTAAAATTATAGTATATGACATACTTTCATTGGGATTTATTTATTTCAAAAATAAATGTTGTCATAAAATTGTTATCTAGTGGACACCATATCAAACTTAAAATTATTTATAAAATTAAATAAAAAATTCATAAACATGTAATTTCAAATCTACGGGTCCATTTTGGGCAGCTTGTGCATTTTAGGATAAACCTGTTTATCCTGAAACGGGGCCCGCGGGCCGACCATGGGGTCCGACCCGCGGCCTGCGTTTAGTGTAAAACCCAAACACAGTTTTGGATACTGACGAAACGGGCGAACCAAACGGTATGAATGTATTTTGAAAACGCCGCCCGCACTTATAAACTGCCCCAAAGGAACCCTTACATTGTGTGATAAAATATCAAAATTCTCAATCATAACAAAGATCGAATTATGATTTAATAAATGTTTCTTTGATATGGGAATATTTACCTCTGAAATATTTATATTCTATTAAATGTTGTTTGTGAGAAGCGACTCTCTCTCTCTCTCTCTCTCTCTCTCTAGTTGATGGGGAAAAGCGAGCGAAGGAGCAGAAAGAAGGAAAGGAGGCGATGGCCGCCTAAAAGAGGAGAAATCAAGCAGCGGATTCTAAGCTCGATCCTTGGCGTCGTTTAGGAAGCTATGGCTCGCATTATTCATAATTGAAGAAGTAATATATATTATATATATATTATCTTAAGCTTTTAAGCTTTTTCATCATTGTGCTCAGAACAGTATTCATGTAATGGTTCGCTTATTACTCGGAAATAATAGTTGAGTTTTTTTTCTTTTTTAACGGTATGTTTGGGGTTAACGATATGTTTGGGGTTGTTTGTGCGTTTTAGGATAAGCAGCTTATCCTGAAACGTGGCTCGCGAGTCGACGTGGAAAAAAACACAAACGCGGCAGACAACGTTTTCAAAAACGCGCAAACTAAACGATTAGGTGACGTTTCCAAAAATGCAGCCGCACTTATATGTTGCCCCAAACGGATCCTTAATCTCGAAGGGTCCGTTGGTAAACTTTTTTACAGCTTTATTTTCTAAAGATTTTATTCATATTATGGTAATTATTTTTAGAATGGTGGATAATGAATTATAACACGAGACTCGAATTTTTACTTAAATAAAATAAAATAAAATAATTTTCCAGGCAGGGGATTCTTTCATTGATTTGCCTTTTCTTCTTCTTTCTTATATATCCTTTGACAATGAGATGAATTAGTGTGTTTTTTTGGTCAATGAATGCATGTGTTTCAATCATTGAGTTTCAATTGCGTTGATAAAGATGTCATTTCAATGATTTTTTAGGGTTTGTTTGGGGCAGTTTTTAAAGATGTCACTGCATTGTTAAAACGCCGTCGTATTGTTTGGTTCGCGCGTTTCATCAACTTATCTGAAATTGTGTTTGAGTTTTTACACTAAACGCAGGCTGCGGGTCGACCCCTGCGGCCGTCCCGCGTGCCGCATTTCAGGATAAGCAGTTTATCCTGAAACGCACAAGCTGCCCC
>NW_018164466.1:1266322-1290535 GCF_001263595.1 Phalaenopsis equestris
TGGAGATTCTGTATGGTTGTCGTGCCTTCTGGAGGAGCTGGAGAAGCCCGAGTTTTTCGCATCGCGTTTTTTGGGAGAGGTTTATGTGCTTCAATGAAGGTGATATTTAGAGAATCTAATCCCCTTGTAGATCAGCATAAGTATCAAAATTTTGAGGTGGCGGTATGCTACCATTTGAAGATTACTGACCTCTTATAGCTTTTTTATAAGTGTTTGTTGGTCATTATGACTTTTTAATCATATTACGTGGCATGTATAGATGATGGTAATATATTTCTTTGTGTGTCTTTGAAGTCTTTTCAGAGTTTGCTTTTGTCTTTCCTTACCAGCTGTGGTTACTCAATTTTTAGGATAATGTACCCCAACATATGGGTCATTGTTGTCATACCCAGGGGCACATATTGACGTCAACCTCTAGGCTTCTTCCTTCTGAGATTCTTTGGCTTTTCAAACATGTGGAAGTTTGTAATCAAAGTTAGCAGATGCACTTTAAGTAAAAAAAATTGCGTACCATTTGAGGCTAGTGCCTTCTGAGGTTTGTACTTTCTTAGGCTTGTATCTTTTGAGGCTTGTGCCTTCTTAGGCTTATACCTTCTAGAAACTTGAAATATGTCGGTGCCTTGTGAGGCTTGTAATCTTCTTGCGTCTTTGATGTATCTTTGCCTTTTAAGACTTGTAGTCTTCTGAGGTCTTTGATGTACCTTGTGCCTTTTTATGCTTGTAGCCCTCACAGATATTGGATGTATTTGTGTCATTTGAGGATTTTAACCTTCAGAGGTCCTTGAGTGGAGACCATGTCAACCACTTGCTCTCATAAAATCTTTCTAGTGAGGACCTGTCCGCTACCAGTTTCTCATCGAGACTTGCCTCTTGGGCTCACTTTTTAGGAGTATTGTATCCTTTCATCGAGTCCTATCTCCTGGGGACATGGTAGATTCCCATCGAGACTTACCTTCTAGGCTTATCTCCTAGGAGCACCGTAATTTCCTATTGAGTCTTTCCTCTTAGACTCGACTTTTAGGGGTACCGTATATTCCCATCAAGTTTTGTCTATTGGGCTCAACTTCTAGAGTTATGGGTGTAGATCTTTTCTACCACTGTGAATGTTCAACTTTTCTCAAGTTGTTAGTTGAAGCGTGTCTGTTTGACGATTATTGACTGTGTTGGAGTGGAGCTGAAAGGAGAATCCATTAAGAATTTAAGACCTGTCCTTAGTTGTATAGCTTGAGACGCTTGACAACGTTAACCCGTAATGGATAAAGTCATATGAAATCCACGAAGGATAGTTGACCTATCATAGGTTGTTGGCCAAAGTTTTTGCTTGACGACTGTAACCTATTATGAAAGAGGTCATAGTAAATTCACTAAGATATTTTGAAGTATATGAGGCTGTTAGTAAAAGCTTATGGTTAACGATTTGTAAATGTGATGGAATAGATCGAATTGAGTCCTCCTGTAATCGATTCAACCCGGAATGAGTTGTCAGAGATGCTCTATGTTTCAAGAGACTAGAATGTATGTCGCAATATTCCATATAGTTTCTTTAAATATGGTTGGAGTCATACTCAAGAATGATATTTGACAACTTAACAGTTATTGCTTTTGAATTTTTTATTTCTCCAGCGAGTGTGTTTTCCACATGATCATGTAAAACAGCTCTTGTCTTGAATCTTAAGGAGATCAACTTTCTGATATGGTTAAACAAGAACTCTAGAATGGTGGGGGAATTAAGAAAATGTTATTTGTGAAGCCATCTCCAGGTCTGAAAGCAGTTCTCAAAGATTTGAAGTTCAAATGAAATGTTAGATAACTATCCTACCACTGTCTTGCCCGGGACATTAATGTGAATGACCATTTGAGACTGTAATGAAGGTTGTCTCCCTAGCTTGGAAGAAGTTATGAAAGATTTTGTCTAAATAGTTAGTGAGAAAACTTTCCTACTATAATTATGCCCAAGAAGTTGACGTGAACGACCTTTTAAGACTGCAGTGTTGAACGAGATTTTACTTCCCACAGACATCGCCAAACTGATAAATGATAGAAAATTCAAGGCGGCAGAGTATTTGTGAAGCCATCTCCGAACTCTAGAATGGTGGGGGAATTAAGAAAATGTTATTTGTGAAGCCATCTCCAGGTCTGAAAGCAGTTCTCAAAGATTTGAAGTTCAAATGAAATGTTAGATAACTATCCTACCACTGTCTTGCCCGGGACATTAATGTGAATGACCATTTGAGACTGTAATGAAGGTTGTCTCCCTAGCTTGGAAGAAGTTATGAAAGATTTTGTCTAAATAGTTAGTGAGAAAACTTTCCTACTATAATTATGCCCAAGAAGTTGACGTGAACGACCTTTTAAGACTGCAGTGTTGAACGAGATTTTACTTCCCACAGACATCGCCAAACTGATAAATGATAGAAAATTCAAGGCGGCAGAGTAACAAATTACCGTCTTATTATTGTAAGAGGATTTAACACACTCTCGAATAAAAATAAACCTAAAACTTTTTACTTGGAAAATCCTTAAAAGGGGAAAAAACTATGAGACCCAGTCTAATTGAAATAATCCACTATGAATGGTGAGTACATAGGTCCACAATTCTTTTCAATTTGGACAGATGAAAATGCATAATTTTGTATCTATAATCTGGTTGTAGTTCTTGACAACCACATACTACAAGGGCCATAGTCAATTGTCGCAAAGGCAGTAGTCCACCATGAGTGTTATAGATGTTGGTTGTAATGTGAGCTTGTCATAGAATTCATAGTTGATAACCATGAAATTTTATTGCCAGGTAAATCATAGATAGTTGCTTTATAAAGTGTCGGTTGGCCATGGAGGCCGTAGTAGAGACTCACACGAGCTGCGGAACAAGTAGGCCGTAGTTGGTAATGTAAGCTATAATTGTGAGTTATAATGACGTTCGTAGGTTGTGAGGCCCGTAGTTAGGAGTTACGTAAGTTATATGCGAGATGTGTTGTTACTCCATCTTTCAGATGCACTATTGTACCATCTTTGAGTTGCATTATTACACCATCTTTGGGGTGCATAGTTGCACCATCTTTGGGTCAGCTCGGTGTTCGAGACGATGCACCGCTTCGCAGGTTGCTTCTTGGCTCTGCGATGTCAGTTGTTGCTTCACACAGTACTTCGTTGTGAGGAGTGTGCGGCGACCGATGGTGATCATCAACGACTGGTGAATGGTGATTGAAGGTGATTGGTGGTGTTCGACGGTTACAGGAGTATGAAGCAACTTTAGTTTCTTCTCCAAGCTTTCGTCTTCTTCAGGCTTCAAGCTTTCTCCCCTCTTATAAGAGGGGTAGAGCTCTACGAGAGCTCTACCTATAGTCATGGTTGCAATTAATTAATGAATATGAACCACTCTGATCGGACGACTGAGTACCCTTGATCAGATGGTATTTGATGGACATTTGTGAGGGCCTTAACGATATCAGAATTAAGCGATCATGTGTTCGTTGGATTTTTCTTATCGAGATGCTCAATTCAACTGTAAGCTCACCAGATTTAACATATGTTTGACCTTTTAAATATGCTCGAAAAGCATTCGAAGGTGATTTAATATCTTGATATGAGATTGATTTGACTAAAATTGGACCATTTTGGTAACATTGGGTCAATGCCAGTCAATACAACTGTAAGTTTGTTGAAATCAGAGCTCTGACTGATTCTTAATCAAAGTTTGAATACATTTTACCCAAATGATTTTCTCAAGATCTGTATCACACATCGAGATTTATACGAGATGAAATTTTGTTGATGATGTATCAATAAGAATCGTACGTCATATATGTAAATGACCCTAATTGATATTAAAATATATTAATTTTTTTTGATATTTTAGTAACACTGTATAAAGCGCACATGCATTAAATGCATGTGGTTTAACTTAAACTTAGATTTATCTGTGGTTACGATGTAAGCTGACCAAGTAATTTTTAAATCCTAGTCATTTTAAAGTGGGACGTGTGAATTTCTAATTACATTTTATTCCTTAAAATTCTAATTAGAAATATTTAGTGAATTTAATCGTAAACATATGTATTTTGTACATATGAAGATTTGAACCTATAATAGTTTGGCTAAAGTCTAAGCTGTCAACCAATAATCTAAGATGGCATGCATGTGTGACCCTTTCCAACCCCCAAGTACATGCTTATGCTTCCTATGTAAGAGTGCATCAATGCATGTTTCACAAATAATTTATTGAATTTCATTAATGTCAATGATTTTTATTATATATATATATATATATATATATATATCGTATTTAATATAATATCACTCAAATCAGTACTATTACATCAAAATATCACTATTATTTACTTTCTAAAAATAATAATATTCATATATTAATTTATGACAGTAAAATATTATAGATATGTAAATCTAATAATTTAAATTCAATGTGTTAATGCATAACAATTTTGTCATAACTCATAAATCATAATGGAGGTGAAATTAAAAATAAATAGGTGAATGGAGGATAATAAAAGATTATTATTATTTATTTCCTAGTATTTTTTAAATATATTTATATTTTGTACTAATTAATACAATAAATTAGATTTATTAAATATCACAACCTTAAATCTTGAAAATATCTTTAGATTAATACAAAGTTAAGGTGAAAAAAAGATTAATGCACAATAAATTTTGCTTAGAAAGCAAAAATTGAATTTAAAAACTCTTGCTAAAATTTTGATTATATTTAAATCTTTTTTTATGATTATTAAGTCATCTGGTTCGACCTCGGTGGAACGAATGAACCTTGAACCTCTTTTCTTTCTGGTTCGATGTTTTCACAACCTTGGCTTTAACTATAGTGAATTTATTTATATTTAATTTCAATCTTTATGTTTGATTTTGGCCTTGATTTATATTTCATTATATTTTACTTTGATTTTGATTGATACTTGTATTTCATGACTTAATAAATTTGATTATATTTAAATTTAATTTTAGTTTAACTTGCTTGTTTTAGTTAAATTTGATTTTCTTTGAAGTTGATTTCATTTGGTGATTGAATTTTTATTTAATTGAATTTAATTTTTGATTGGTTTGAAAATTTTAATGAGTTTGATTTAATTCCAATTTTGATTTCCATTGAATTAGTGATTAATTTCTAATTAAATTTAATCTTGATTTCAAGTTCAAAATTTTGTTGATTTTGATTCAATTTTAATTAAGTAATTTTGATTTGTTTTTAATTTAAGAAGTTTTAATGAGTTGGATTTTTTTTAAAAAACTTTTTTTCATTATTCCTTTTTCTTCGTAAACAATCTTCTTAGTTACGATCCATATCTTTTCTATAGTAGATTGGCTTTTGGTGACTTTGGACTCTTAGCTTTTGATTTTTCCTTATTTTATTAAATTTAATGTTTAATTTTAATCTTAATTTTACTTTTGTTGGAACTAATTTTCAATTGGTGATTTTCCCTTTAAGCTCTCTTTAATTAAAAGAAGAATCCTCTTTTAGTTGTGGATAAGCATCACACACAATAAGATCTTTATGAACTAAAGAGAAGAGTTATGAATGGAATATGGTAAAGGGAGGTGTAAAGTGCTCAATGTGAAGGAACTAAGTCTTTAAGGTCAAATGGTGACTTAAGACGCCCCCAAGTCTATAGCAACTCAACTTAAGCTTCAATTTATTTGACTTTAACCATCTCAACAAAGGTTAAGGGTTTAAAACTAAGTATATGAAATTATAAGGAGTGAAGCGATGTTTTGAATTTTTAATTTGGTATTAGTTTCTCGACTAGTGTTTTCGAATAGTCACTAAGGAAATCTGAAGGCTAGATCCAATGTTATAGAAGAAAGAAGATGATGGACCTTATACAAAAATGATGACAACAAAGTGAAAGAAGAGTCGTAATGGCATCATGTGTATGTTGATATAATATATACGTTTCCAGCTCTAATGATATTTATAGCTTTTATGTTCAGAAGTTCCCGAGGCCCGTTGAAGCATCTTGATACCAATCTAGTCACTTTGTCATGATTCACACAGATTTTAAGGCTTGGTAGATGGTAATTGTCATGACGGCGTTGTGGTGCTTGGTATAACGTGTCGTGCCAAGTATGGCATTGTGGTACCCTACCTTTGTCAAGAATTTGATGGTCATCAATTGGATAGGCATCATTACAGAAGTTGATATGGCGCTTGATAACTCGGCTGAGCCACGGTGCAACATCAACACCTTGATGCTTAATAATCTGGTTTCTAATGACGACCAAAAATTGGATAAATATAATGAACCTTTTTCTGACGCTGCAACACCACATCAACAATGCCCTAATGTTATGTCAGCAACACGCCTGTGTCACTCCTAAAGATACTAAGCCCAAGCTAACAAAGTGCACACCTCAAGCCACACCCTCAATATTTTTGGCTTACATGACACTTGTCACATCATCAACCTTGTGGCATCGTGTAATGAGCTGTGGCACTGCATCTCCTTACTTGCCTTATAAAAGGGGTATCTCTATGATACCCCAAGTGTTGACATTTTTGGTTGGAATCCTTGAGCATCAACTATGTTGGCATTTGGAGGTTAGAAATCACAAGTTCAGCCTCTCTCTTTGTCTCGAACTTTTACATGAGTTAATTTTACATGCTTTTACCTGCATTTTATCATTTCTTTTACTTGCTATTTCACCTTGTTTATTGTGATTTTATGCTTTTGGAAGCTTCTTTGTAGTATTTTGTAGGTTATAAATGTTGAGCACAAAAAACAAAATTAAAATGTGTGATATGGTGTTAAAAGGCATGACCATGCTAGATCTAAGCATGACCACTACGCCTGACCTGGGTGTGACTATGGTAGTTTTGGGTGTGAACATGCTGCATGAGCAATAATATTGGCACGAACACGCGAGATTTGGGAGTGACCACACTAACGAAGCGGGAAATATCTTGGAAAATTTTTTCTTTCTAAATCAGAGATCTTGGCTATAAAAAGAGATCTTAAGGCTACTTAGAGGAGTTGGATGATTGGAATGGCTAGAAATAGGAGATTTGAGAGTTTTAATGTGTACCTTAGAGTTGTCTTCTTCTTCCTTAAGGACAGACTCTCTAGTGTAGTCTTTCTTTCCTTTTTTTTCTCTTCTCATTTCATGTTGATTAGCTTATGAGAGTTGGAAATATTGAGAGGTGTGGGTTGGTTCCTGGTATGACAGGAGATTGGTGGGAGCTTATATTGATCAGAGAGGACCATGGTGTATTGTTATGACTGGTGGCTCTAGGTGAGTGGTCTAGACCTCTTGCACTGTAACCTTTATTTCTAAGCCTACAATATAAGTGTTTGTTGTTTCTTTTCTCATGCATTGTGGTTGACTTTATTTCATGCTCCTGACATGCAGCTTTCATTCTATAGATTTTCTTTTTCCCTCAATGTCTTTTTGATTCATTAATTTCTAATGTGGATGTGCTAACCTTCCAATCATAAATTATTTTTTTATCAAATGTGATAAGAATGTTAAAAATCTTTCTTAATTTATGACTTTTGTCTATTGCGTAGAGGAACAAATAGGTTAACCACAAAATTCTTGTGGAATAGGCATATTCTATTAGGATTTGCAACTAAGATAAGGGATCTGAAGAATTCCGAAAAATGCCATTGGATTAAGCAAAAATTAACTTTACAAATTTCTGATTCATCCTATGACCTAAGCATAGTCTTAAGGAGAAAACTTGTATCCCTGATTGCCAACAATATCGTGGGTTACATCAAGAAATTATATGATTGAAGTCACAAGGAATTATCATAAAGATCATTCTATGGAGTTGTTTTCATGACATCATAGGGCCCTTGTCATGGTAGGTGACCCAACCCGCAATTACACATATATTTATGTTCCTGAATATGACCAAAATCTTGATCCAATTTATATTTAGCGTCTAGTGAGAACAAATGTAATATTATAAAATTTAGATTAATAGTTTTCTCACTATGGGTACTACACAATTATACGCATCATTTCAGGTAATATAGAATTTTCTTTAAATACCCTAATTTGATCTCACGGGGAAAATTAAAGGCAAGAGGTAAATTCAAGAATTTACCTATGAAAAACCTTTACTCAAGACTATAAAAAATATTTAAACTAATTCAAGCGATGAAATAAAGTTTACTAATTCCTACAAATGCAAGTTAAAAGTAAATACAAGGTTTTAGAAAATTCAAGATATATATATATATATATAAAGAAAAATTTCTCCTTGCAAAGAATTATGAGTGTAGGATTTCAAATGTTTAGACGTTTAACTATTGTATTATGCAAATAGGAGCATACCTATTCATTACCTCTTTTGAGCATAAAAAATATTAGCTAATCTAAAGTTGGTGTCAACATGTATAGCAGTGCTATGTAGGTTCTAATCTCTCACTTCCAGATTATCCACTGTGCCATCTCTATAGAACCTACCAGTGACCCTTAGTTTCAAACTCTATACCAAATTGATAAAAGAATCTAACCTGTCACCCTATAAACAATTAATTCTACACCCATCAAAACTTTTCTCCCTTTTCTCCCTATCTATTTGCACTCCCCCTTGGACGATTGTCATGACTCTTTCCAAAGTGAAATGTGAGACTCAATAGTTAGAGAAATATTAGCCCCCTCAGGTCTTTAAGTTCCTCGACAAATTTTAACAGTACAAGTGGTCAATTTGTAAAGTAAATGAAGGACCAAGGAAAATACCATCACAATTTTTGGAATAAAACAAGTTTTAAACAAATCAAAACCACCACTTGATTACTTCATATTGTAAGGAAAAAAAAACTACTCATAACACATGTGATAAAAAGCCAAAACATATTTGTAAAACTCAAATCCAAAGTACAATATTTAAAGAAAAAAGATACAAATATTTATTTAAAATATTTCCCCAAGCACTTCTTTGAAGTTCCCTGACTTCCCTAACTCCAATCGACTCTTATAAGAATCATAAAACTCTAGAAATCACAAAGACTCACAAAACCTCACTAAGGTGGCCGCCCACTCTATATGGGTGCCTCACCTTCTCAAAACGACTCTAAAACTCTCCTTTTATGTTTAGAATTAATCCCTATTTATAGAACTTAAAAAATCACTAAGGGTTGTTTCAGACATCTCTTCGAAATTTGGTCTCATTCAACGAATCTTCTAGAAACCAACTCTGGCACCTTTAGAATTAATCCCTATTTATAGAACTTCAAAAATCACTGAGGGTTGTTTCAGACATCTCTTCAAAATTTGGTCTCGTTCAACGAATCTTCTAGAAACCAACTCTGGCACTTAGGCGCCAAAAATATCGCGCCTAGGCGCCAGCCGCAACCTTTATATGGCGCCTAGGCGCCAGTTTGGCTGATTTTGGCAATTTTCTATGGTTTTTGATGTATTTTCTCTCCTTTTTTGCTCCTTTTTGCTCTTAAATTCTTTTTCTTGCACCTGTAACAAAAAATAAAATACACAAAATACCTTTCATTAAAACATAATATCCTAAAAATGAGTATAAAATGTGCATATAAAATAGGTAATTTTAAGGTGGATGAGTAGGATATATGATTTTTTGAATGTTAACATTTATTTGCATATGATTTTCTTTACATGCATGTAATGCTTGTTGACCCACATATGTAGTCTTGCTCCTGGTTTTATCCTCATTCGAGAATACTCGTTGTTGGTGTCATTTTGGGCTTTATTCCTACAACCTGTCTTATGTGGCATGTATAATGAATTATTTGTGTGCATATTTGCACACAGGGCCTTATCTTTCTAGGAATGTCCCTATTTCTTTTCTTACCAAACATATTTAGGTTTCATGAGTCTGCATGTTAGTGCCAGTACTCGGATGACCCTTAGTATGACCTGTGATAATAATAAGGAAACAAGCAGTTCTCGTTGGCTTGTCTAAATGAGTAATATGATTTATCTTATTATTATCATATCTCGTAATATTTTTCCATACATAGGCATGGGTCAATTTTTTTCACATGTCATGACAAGGTTTCTTAATTCATTCAAATGCTCAGGAATATTCTAGCTTGGTCATCCCATTGAGATACTATGGGAAGAACCTTAGCCCCTACTCTTGCATGCATTACATGTAGATGTATGCATATGGAACACATTGTTTCCTTCTTTAGAATAAGGCTAGGCTGTAGTTAGGGATTTTTTATTCATTGCTATTGTTCATAGGTTTGTACTAGCTCTTGTATACTTTGTATGTCTTTTGTATGTTTTACTGGGTTTGAGACTTATACACTAGTATGTTAGGATGGAATTTTCCAAGAAAGGCATTGTATCCAAAAGGGAGGAGCTTAATTATGATTTAAACTATTCCTCTTACCAAATATGACATTTTATAGATTGCGTCAGATAGCTCAGATTGACTTCTTTTTACAGATCGAGTCTTTTTCTTAAATTTTTTCTATATACTTTTAGAGTCTCCTAGGAGTGTTTATACTATATAAAACATGAGCATGAGTCACAAAGCTTGAAGCAGGGACCATGTGGAGAGGACCAAGTACTTTTTGCTCTTGTATCACACCTTAATTCCATATTGTACATTTATTTTATAGATCTAGGAGTAGGTATGTATATGCAGAGTCCAATTACCTTTTTTTCTAAAATTATAGTAAGTCTAATATCTCATGATCATATGTTTTTTACATTGAGTTTGTTCCTATGTTGCACCGTGCATATGTTCAGTTTTCTGGTTTGTTTGGTTATGATCATTGTTTGACTCCTTCAGATAGAATCTTTGTTATAAAATGCAATCTTAAAAGATTTATCCTTAATAAAATTTAGGGCTATAAAAATCAAGATTTTAAAATTTGTTGTTTTATTTCATGTACTTTCGTTTCTGCATGGTTTTTAGGCCAGTATTGAATTAATCATAAAATACTTGGATATTACCCCCAAAATATGTTAATGAGGCCTCCACGTTTAGGATGTCTTAGCTCATTGCATATATATTACATCACTCCTAAAAAGTATTCTTAATTTTTAATATGACCAACACAATATACGTTACTGTTTAATATGGCACAAGGTGTTAGAGGCACTCTTGATCCATATGAGATTATAGGTCATTTGTGGGATAACTTAGTTTTTTTAGCTAGGTCGCCTCTTTCTTCTTCCTTATAGTTTTTATATCTATATCCCTAACACGCATTATCTCCGTTCTACCCTTTTGGTCTAGATAGAGTCATGGGAGCTAAAACATTTCTTTCCTTTGACTTCATGTACACTGATTTCATTAGACAATGCAACACATGGTTTGTTGACAAAGTGATCTGTACCTAGGTTGAGTGGAATGCCTTCATAGCTTAGTGGATCCATGTTTTTAACATTATTGAATGACAGATACATGGAGCCCCAACCAAGCTATCTCTACATGTTTAGGTTTTTCTTGACCTACGGCCTTCATAGCTTAGTGGATCCATGTTTTTAACATTCTTGAATGACAGATACATGGAGCCCCAACCAAACTATCTCTACATGTTTAGGTTTTTCTTGACCTACCCGTTGACCAACCCCTTTGAGCACAATCATCTTTATCTTCAGCCTCTTGTTGGCATGTACCATCAACCCTCTTAGCTTACTACGTCTCTATCACCACCAATTTCTATTGAGTGAAAGCAAAATTTTCTTCCAACATTGCCTCCAACTCATGGATTCATTCTCATGACTTCAAGTTAGTTTCCAACTCTTTGGTCTCAATGTTGGCGATGTGCTCCCTTACATCTCACAAGTTTTCTTCGTCCTCTTACATGCCTTCCTCTAACATGACTAAGTGACACTTTAGATCACCTTGCTCACTAGCATGGATCGCTTTTAGCACAAGCAAGGTACTTATCATTGATTAATCACTCTAGGTACCTTTAATCAGAGAAAACACCACTTCAGGATAAGGAATGACATCTCTATCCAAATTTTCCTCGATAGCCGATGCGATTGCCTCTGATGTAGGCTTAACATTGGCATCGCCCAGTTTTAAGCCATCTAAATTTTTTTTTTACCTTCTTTCTCTGAAAGAAAAGTTAGATCACACTCAATAAGAGAAAAAGCTTCAATCAGATAAAATAATGTCGTGTTACCTTTAGGAAGCAAACCAACCTTTCTTGGTTTGAGAATTTGCCTTTCTCAGTGCAACCTTCTAAAGGAGCACCTACAGTTGAATCAAATTCCCCAAACATATCTTCTAAAGCAATCTGTTGATCAATGAATAGATCTGCATTTCAACCAAACAAAATAATTCATACGCATTATTATTAATCCAAAGCAACCATGATCAAAAGCCATGTAACCAGTTTCCCTCTACCATCTGAATGAGTTAAAGGATTTACCTTTTGCTAGATCATTTGAATCAAGAGAATTCTTCTCAACAAATAAATCTAATATGGTGACAACCTCTTCCCACAGCCTGGGACAACATTCTCCATTACACCTACAACCAGTTCTCACACCTTCAAGGTCACTACAAGAAGATCACGATAAATATCTTCCTATGTGACGTTCCACTCTCTAGAATATTTGGTTTAATTATGTGATTCTTCTTTTATAGACCAAAGTTCCTTCATCCTCTGTTTTTGAAGTTTAGCATGAAGGCGTGACTTTGAGATCTTCATCCCTTCAATGGTAGCCTCATCCATCGCGGAATGGTGGACTTTCAAAAAATTGTAGCAAGGAGTCATTCTTCTTCTAAACTTTTTCGAAATAGAAACTTATGGTTCCCAAAAAATACTTTTTATAAGTTTAGAAGGGTGTACACTCTAAAATTTTTGCTATCCATCATAATTAATGTTATTTTTTGATATTATTTTTTTCTTTGGATAACATAATGGCATACCAGGAGATGTTTAGAAAACATATATGTGAGACCATGACAAAAATAAAATGGCACTTATTCTTTCATAAATAATGTCATCTAGAACAAGAAAATATCGACTCCTACTCTTGCTACGTTAACTTCTTAAACTTAAAACCAACTCTACTAGAAAAATACCAATTCTCATTGTAATACAACTCATATAATTAACCTCCCTTCTAATTGGGCGTTAGACCATTTGTCTCAACAAACAAAACGAAAGATTCATAAATAAATAAACTCATTCATAAATAAATAACCTCTTTCCCGTAGGAGAGCCAAGGAACCAAGGACAAAGTGATCACATTCATCCAAAAACTTAAGAGACAACTCATTGCAGGTGCAGCACAATGTGCCCCAAGCAAAATTCAAGCTTGACTCAAAGATGAGCATAAGATGGTTTAATTGCTCATAGTACAACCAAGGTGCCCAAAATTCAAGGAAAATTTAACTATGAATCATATTGCATTTGTGCCTCAAAATTTTTTTAAACTGAGTTAACTAGTGACATTGAATGAATATTGTCATAGTTATACAATATCAAGCATATTCATTCTTCTCCTAGTCTCTAATAAGAACCATGAAAATTGGAGAACTAAATGCATACCCATATATAACCATATGCTTAAATAAGTATTTTCTGGATTGATACAAATAAGAATCAATAGGTCTTATGGTCTTTGAATACCTATTTCCAAAGATCAGATCATTTTTTAGCCAAGCCCACCTACTGAAGTGGTTGAGCCAAGCCCACCTTCCAAAGTGGTAGAGTCAAGCCCACCTTCTGGAGTGGTCAAGCTAAGGTCACCTGCTAAAGTGGTCGATCAAGCCCGAAAAAAATCAACTACCAGATAAGAACATAATTACACATACATGGATCCATCCACATCTGTGGCACCACCTGAACATCACATCATGGTTTTTTCAATAAGACACTAAGGACAGACACAATATTGTACAAAATAAAATTTTATATTTTTTGTCTCTCATGTATAAAAGTGAGGTCATAAGATCTCTAACAAAGGGGCCTTTCTGAGAAATCTAAAAAAGACCTTTGTCTCTTTCTCTCTCTCATTATTAAGAAGCAGAGACCCTTTCTTTGAGCCTTCCAGGTCGCCAAGGAATCCAATGAAAATACATAGTGGGAGGCTTTGACAATAATATCCATCATCTTCTTTCATAACTTCTTCTCAAGAACATGGCCATTATTGGACTGTATAAACTCACAAACAATACATGACCCCATGCCTTAATATAATCAAATACTATAATAATTTGTTATCATATATTACAAAGTGTAATAAAAGAATATTAAATATATGTATAATGAAATGTTGATTGACATTAGAAATTTCTTCTGAAGTGGTTGAAGAGTTCATTTTCTTACATTATGAAAAATTCAATTTATATAAGAGTTGGGAATTTATCTCAAATATTAAAATTCATTGAAAAGTAATAAAATGATTTTTCGCTCTCTTGAGTTTAAATTGAAGTAATTGAGTCATCTGTTAAGTCAATCTTATATTGAATTGAATTTGAATTAAATTGAATCAAAATCGAACAAAGCAATGCTGAGATTAGATCAAAACTCATTGTGAAGTATTCATGAAAAGAAGTTGGTTTTTTATTTTTTTTACTCTCCAATTATTTTCTTGATTGTTGAAAGGGATATTTTCCAATTTATTTTTTGCTAATTTTTTTTTCCCATGAACTCTATCATATTATCTTTGATATGTCTTTTTATCCTAAATAAAATTATTTGCACATTTTTTTTAAAAACATAAGGGCCCCTTAGTATCAATTTTTTTTTTCTTTTTCATCTCTTGTTTTTTTAATATTTTTTTAAAATTAAAATCTATTTGGTTGAGATAGTTATGCTAGTTAAGGCCATTTTAAATTTATCCTTAGATAAAAATCTACTGAAGATCTACAATACTCTCTTGAACAACGCAACTCATAGTTGCTGACAATGATTTTTTCGATCGTGTTGGGTCGACTACCTCATATGACTAAGTATATTAGAGATCATGATGGCCTGGGGCAACAAAACCATGAGATTTTCATTGGGTTCGTCATTGTTTTCCTCATCATTTGTTTTAAGACCAAAGTGAAAAATTTTAGAATTTTAAACATCTTGTCTGTTGCTACTATATACTGATTTTTCAGTATTAAATGACTACCCTTAATCGAAAGTGCTCTCTTGTTATCAAGAGGGGGTAATTAACCATTGGGGCTTGTGCCTATTAGAAATCTATAGGAGGAGATTTTAGTGTTGTCCCAGAAACAAGTCACATGAAGACTGCAATGTTTTTTGTTGGATGACATAGAAGACATCACCCTGGAGTTCAATCGGGTCAAGAGAGATGCTACTATGGAGTGGAGAATATCCCAAAGACTTAATCGCCAGGACATGAATACAAATGTCATTCTAGGCTTGTTGGTTATTTTGATTGTCCTCATTATTGTTGCTATATGCATGAAATGACTAATTTTTTTTATGTATTAGAGTATTTTTTACTGTACTGAAGATTTTTGTGTAGCATGGTCTCTTTCTGTTATTTTGCTGTAATGATTCAGAAAATTGCAATTAATCAAATATATTACATATATAATTATAAAATAGTCTGTCTAATCATATCATTCACATGTCCCTGCTGAAACACATGAATATTGTCGGGCACAATCTATATCATAGACTGAAAGTGATTTGCCTAAGACATGGAGTCAGGATGTGGAAGGTGCATGGGAGATGATAGAGTTGAGAGGGAGAATTACGGATGCCATCGTTGTCGGTTAAATGGAGCGATTGTATGTTTTTTGTTATTTTATTTGCATTGTGTTGTGAAAATGTTTGTTGTTTATTGTATTGATGATTTATGCAAAGATGTCCATTCTGAATCTCAATATAGTGAATCTTCTATTTCTAGTTCTTTTGCATGTATTTCCTCTCACTTGGATGGCCTGTGAGACAACTGTGGGTATATTATGTAATTTAAATTTTTATTGCATGTTTTTTTTTGAAGGTCTATGATGAGATATTCGACCTGCGTGTTCTTTTGGATGAGCTATATGTTGTATTGGTTCCTAACGCACATGAAATCCTAATGAATGAACTGCTCTAGTACTAGTACTTTTAGTTAGGGCGGTACAAGAAATCCATTTTTTTTTTTTCAATTTTCGTTAGTTATAACTTATTCACAGTCTTGATCAATTTAGATCTCTCTGAATTGTTTTCTAGGCTGCAAATATACACCAGTAATATACACTAATGATATTGATCTTATAGTTGAAGATAATGGAATAGAAACTAATTGCATGAAGAATAATAATTTTCCGCATAAAACCATATAAGGACAACAACTTTGTAAGGATTACAGATTAGCTTAATTCGCACATTCCTAACCACACGTGTAATGGGCATTAGGGAAGGAGGCAATGGTTAGACAAAAATGTAAACTAATTGTGTGAAGATTAAACTTTTCTGCTAGGTGTATAGGTTATCTATTTTTCTACACACATGTTTAAACGCACACAAGCACGAACAGAAACACAAATATACATGAAGTGAGGAAGTGACAATTGAAATTTAAAGATTTGATCGAATAAAGTTGTTAGTTTGGGTAACAAGCCGAGTTTGGGTTCGACCCAATTATTGCCCAACCCAAAACTTCATCAAGCTTTTAAAAAAGTTAAAAATTTCAACCTGCACCTGGCTAGGCCAATATTACAACTTGATTCAACATAATACATTTAAGTTGTGTATGGTTAGTGTCAACATGCTTCCAACTAGTCATAATTGTCTGTTTTGTGCATGCTAACTCAAAATAAAAAAAAATGTTCTTTATTATGAGTTTATAATTGAAAAAATAGTAAAACAGAAGAATCCACTCCTCAATGAATTAAATTCAAGCTTTTAGGTTGATTTGAACATATGTAGCATTGATACTTTTAAAAAATGCATCGTACCCGTGTCAGACACTTATTGGACACTGACATGGACACGCCCGAACACGACTTTGACACATTTGACACATGTCCGACGAAGGACAAAATGTGTTTGAATTTTTTTTGACCGAGACACGGGTTCGACATGATTTGGAGAATAATTGGACACGAGAAGTATAAAATTATTAATGTACGTATAACTCTAATTATACCTCATAACCCAAGTTAAGTTTTATTCTTCCATACTTCATTTTGTGATGTCTTTATTAGAGAATAATGAAAAAAATACATTTTGAAGTGCTTCTATAATTTACTTTAGGATTATGTGAGAAAAATATGTTCTTATGTCTTTTTTAAAGATGTTAGAGTGCTTTTGATCCAGGTTTTGAAGAAGTTGGCTATGATACGGAAGAATGATGTTGAGCGTATAGTGGCCGAACGTAACATTTTGATCACTGTCAGAAATCCATTTGTGGTAAATTTTTAGTTTCATATCAAATACAAGTTAGCTTCTTTTAACCAGCAATATTTGAGTCTTTATTGTGTCTTTCCATCATGGCATGTTATGCTCTCTTTTTTTTTTCATGCATCTTTGTTTCTTGTATCGTTTTATAGAATTCATTTGCTTCCTAGCTCCTCGATCCTGTATTTTTGCTGCTCCTAGTTATTTCTTGCTATATAGTATCGTGCCATAGAATGTGCTTTAAAATTCCACTATATTTTCCATTATTTCATTACTTGTCAATGTGAATGTGTAAATAGGTGGCTTTAGATTTGGGCTGTCAGTTTTCTTTTTCTTTCTTTGTTATTTTTGCTCCTTCCTCTTCTCTCTTATTTTGGTGGTGTGGACTGCAATGAACCATGCTTGAAAAGGTTGGTTCTTTAATTTTTATTTTTTCTTAAGTGGTTGTTTATTTTACTGAAATTCTTTTATATATTGCTTATGATCGATTCCATGTGACCTGAGCTCTTTTTCAGTTTCTTTTTGAATCCTACCTACCAACTCTCTTCCGCTTCTAAGTTGAACCGCTTATCATTTTTTTTCAGCTAACAGTGCATAAGCTATTTTTTTTTGCAGGTGAGATTCTACTACTCGTTCACATGTAGAGAAAACCTTTATCTTGTTATGGAGTACCTAAATGGAGGTGATCTGTATTCTCTACTTCGTAAAGTTGGTTGCTTAGATGAAGATATTGTTCGCATTTATATAGCAGAACTGGTTTTCTCTAAACCCATCCTTCAACAATTTACATAATTGAAGTCTTTCATTGTAATGTTATTATATTCTCAGGTTCTTGCATTAGATTATTTGCATTCACTTGGAATTATACATCGTGATTTAAAGCCGGACAACATACTCATAGCTAATGATGGACACATCAAGGTTTGAAGTCAAATTTTTAACATGGTATCTTTGTTGTTTTATAACTTAGAGATTTCTTCATCTGTTTGAATTTAAATTTAAACAGACATTTAGGCAAGATGGTATCTTATCATAAAATTTATTTTTAAAATATTTCCTTCATTATTTATTAATTTATAATAAATTACAAAATTTTAATCTGTACATAAAAGATTCTACGGAGGTGCTTGCTAATACCTACATTAAACAGCTTACAGATTTTGGAATGTCAAAGATTGGACTAATCAATAGTGCCATCCACATGTCGACTACAATATCAGGACCAGCTCCATTGGATTCCTCAGAAAGCACTCAACAGGGTAGAAGAGAGAGTCAGGGTTCTGCTGTTGGGACACCTGATTATTTGGCCCCTGAAATTCTTCTTGGAGCCGGACATGGTTTTTTTTAACCCACTTTTCAACCTTTATTTCAATTTACATGTAGTTAGATTTAACTCGGACATTCTTTCTACAGATTATGCTGCAGACTGGTGGTCAGTGGGAGTTATCTTATTTGAGCTTATAACTGGGATCCCACCTTTCACAGCTAGGCTCCCTGAGGTAATCCTTATATCTTTCCTGCATCTTAGAACATTTATGCTGTGAAATGTAGTTCACCTTTAATGAGGTGTTCTGAATTGTTTTGGATGAATGCAGGATAGAGGCAGTTCTCTATAGGGTTTGGTAATTATTATGCAAATGCCAGTGTCATCTTAGTAGATAATCTGTTTTCGTAACGTCTTATTTGAAAGGAATGCTGTGAACTAGGTTTTAGACTACTTGGTTTGATACTATCTGTGGTTTAGTTTTTCACTAGGAATGTTATCCATCCATCATGAAAAAAAAAATTCCCCTCCCTGTTTCCTATCTACTCTGACGAGTTTTTGGGCCAGTGATCCATAATAGTTTGCTTGGGAACTATGATTTTATGACTCCAAAGCATGACTGTATGCCATTGGATTTTTTAACAGAGCTTCATTTGCTGTGCTTAGAAGTAAGAAATCAATTACTTGCTCATGACGCCTAACATCTTGAGCTTGAGAGTTTGCTTGGGGTACATGTGGAACCATTTTGACGCAGGCACATTGCTAGGGCTGCGCCCAATACGGGTGCTTTGTTTCCGCGGGAAAGGGGCCCGCAAACTCGCAAAGCCCCACGGAACAGCGAGATCGCGATCCCGCGGGAACTCGCAATAGCGGGAGAACCCGCGCGAGAGCGAGGATCGCGAACCTGCGCGATCTAGATGGGTGTCAATGGTGAAATTTTGGATTTTCTGGATTCTTCATGCCTTCCCCCTCTCCCCTTTTATGTAGAAGTTTCTTTAAAGCTGATAAATTTGTCCTTGAGTATGTGAGAGTCAGTTCTGAGTGTGTTGAGTTTCAGATCTCCTATGTGGAGTCTCTTGCCCCTTTGTGGGTTGTATTCAAGGAGTTGGTGGTGCTTCGGCTGTATCCTCTCCGCTATGGTGATTATATCTTTTCTTTTTTACCTTTTCCAAACCTTCTCCCTTCCCTCTTCCCAGCAGCCGAACTCTCCCTTCGTCACCCCGACGCTCAACCATTACCCCTTTGTACCGGTTATTACTACTGCACTGCCTTCCTAACTCCGTTAAAGCTCCTCCCATCCACACCACTACCGCTGTCGACCACCTAAAATCCTTCTCACTCGCTGTACTTACGGTTCCACACATTTCCTTTCGCTGCCAACAATATTTTATCACTGTCACCACCTCCGCTAGCCATCCCGACCCACCTCGCTGACCTCCACCACCCATTGGAATTGTGTTGTTTTGTGTTTGTGTTATTTTTTTGTTTGAGACATGTTGTAATCTTATTTTAATATTAATGAAGTTTGTTTTTGTGTTTCTACTAATTCTTCTAGTAGTTCTGATATCATTTGGTCTTAAAGCTAGCTCAACCCTAGTCCTATTCTAGGGTTCCGCAGCACCCGTCCTTGCCCAATCGACCTCCATCAATTTTTTTTCTTACAATTCTCAACTCTAGTTATGTAACTTGGGAGAGATGCATGAGACTCTGCTCGGGAAGAGATCCAACATGAAATTCCTCGTCTGTAACGGAGATCAGTCGAGCTAGATGACGAGAACTAGGAAGAGATTACCTTCGACCGTGATCGAGAGAGTCATGGGAAAGGTAGAGACGAGGATCTTAATCCGCTCCACAGGGAAGATCACAACGACGAAGAATATTGGCCACGTAGTTTTGATATCCAATATCATAGGAGGTTGATAGAAGAGATCTCTTATGTAGGACAGAGGGGATTGGGTTTAGGGCTTTGACGTCAAAATAAACCTCCCAGAGTTTTCAGGGAGCATGGGTCTCGATGAGTTTATTGACTGGCGGCAATCAGTCGAACGAATCTTCGAGTATAAAGACGTACCAGAGAGCAAACGAGTTAAGCTAGTTGTAACTAAACTAAAGAAGAATGCCTCTTCATTGTGGGAAAATCTACAAAGACAGAGGATGAGAGAAGGAAGTGAAAATATAACTAAGTGAGAGAAGATGAAGAAGTAATGCAGAAGAAATACCTCCCACCGCAGTATTGTTAGGACATGTTCCTCAAACTCCACGATTTGCAGCAACGAGATCTATCAGTTGAAGAGTTTATGACTCAGTTCGATCACTGCTGCTGAAATGCGAGTTGACAGAGCTAGAGGAGCACTCGATCGCCAGATGTCTTAGGGGTCTAAGGCCCTTCATTGGCAATGTGGTACAACTACAGCCATACTGGACATTGGGGGATGTTCGTACATTAGCTTTGAAGGTGAAAAGACAGTAGAAGCAAACCAGGAAACAATCGACCTTCAGACCACCACCTTCAGCCAAGTAGTTACATGCAACTTCTACAGCCGATAAGAGTGCCTCAAGAGTAAATAACATAATCGAAAAAGGAGTTGATAAGGGAGATCAGAGTGGGAAGAAGCCAGAGAAAAGTGGTTCCTCAAATACAGTGCCGACTATGAAGTGTTTCAGGTGCCACGACTACAGTCACATAACCTCTAGTTGCCCAACAAGTCGAGTCGTCACACTCACCGATCAAGGCACCATCGAGGAATTAGAGTAGATTTCAGAAGAAGAGCTTTAGCTCCACGAAGACGAAGCAGAAGCGTTAGTCATCCGACTAATACTTGTCCGAGCCCAAGCAGGACCAATCCTTGTTAAGGCATAACTTTTTTTGCACCAAGCGCACCATCAAGGGGAAGGTCTGCAGCCTAATCATTGACAATGGTAGCTGCGAGAACATGGTGTCCACACTTATGATGAAAAAGTTAGGATTGGACACACAGAAGCATCCCCAGTTATATTCGTTTTCCTGTCTGAAGAAGTGAAACAAGATACGTGTAGATCAACAGTACCTAGTTGATTCAACTATATGAATAAGTATGGTGTGATGTGGTTCCTAAGGACATTTGCCAAATTCTGTTATGTAGGCCTTGGCTGTTTGATCGCAAGACTTTACACGATGGGTTCAAGAACACTTATTCATTCAAATAAGGATGATGGAAAAAATATCATTTTACTACCTGCTAAGGATGCTAAAGACGGGAATAATACGAAGGCGACATTAGTTTCCCGGACCACTTTTCTTTAGGTAGTTAGAGATGCCCCGTAACACTCGCATTAGTCCTAAAAGGAAGCGAGGGGGAAAGAGAGATACCAACAGTACTGCAGCCGTTACTACAGGACTTTCGGAATGTTATGACCGACAAACTAACAGAGGGATTACTACCATTAAGGGACATTCAACATGCCATCGACCTTATACTAGGATTTGTGTTATTAAATCGACCAATATACAGATTAAGACCTGCGGAGTATAAAAAACTATAGCGACAAGTGCAAGACCTTGTGGCAAGAGGGTAAGTGGGATTAATTAAACATGGATTGAAAATTATGGAAAGTATTATACATGCCTTTGTTGGGATCACACAAAGAGAACACAAAGCGAACTATTGATGCTTTTGAATAATGGTGGAAAGAAAGTCTTGAGGTGAAATTATGTTTTCAGTGAGACTATTACGCACACTTACGTTAAACCATGCAGTAATTTAACATTTCTTATTTTCTGTAAGGTATAGGTCATGCCAAACGTGAAAAAATTAATATTTAGTTGCATGGGCCAGAAATTAGAGGAGAACGTAGATCAAATGTTTGGTAAAGTCATTGCCACTAGTGATCATGCATGAAATCCTAGTCAAAGACTGAACTTTGTTGTAATTTAACTTGTAGGTTTTGAGTGCGAAACCGACTCAGGTGAATGATCCACACGTACTGTCATAGAACATGTTGGATTTAGTCATACAAAACGAGAACCATCTTTGCGGCCTAAGGGTGAAAGAAAGAAAAAATGGCATTGTATTTATACAAAATCAGATTTCTCAACTAGTTTTTGAATGCAGTAATATTCCCCTGGGCCTAGCACATCACTTGCACCACCACCATCTGTTCTAGAAGTTATGAAAATATTACGAGAAATTTCAAAATTCGTATGCCATGAAATTGTTGGAAAATCCAACAAAGAGTTAGTTATGTGCTTTGACTCCTGACCGTAGGGTTGACTACATACTTTTTCAATAATTGTGATGTATGAATGTAATATTCTTTTTTGTCGTCGCTTCATCAGGCCTTGTTGATGTATTTTCTAACAAACTCATTTTCATATTTATATTATGAGTCTTTTTTTTATTTGATGCGATTTAATCATTCTATTGATGCTTCATTAGTTTTTTTAGATAAATGATGAATAACAAATGAAAGACAATGTTGGTAAAGAATTATCGGAACAACTATATGCTTGTTATATGAGTATTATAACTCATATATTGTGCATATTCCTTACATGGCATCATCATCATCTATATGAGGCAAGTGGATTGAAGAGTTATTTTCAGGTCACCCAATTAGAATTCATAACGTATTTAATATGCAACAAAAAGTTTTTCTAGATGTACGAGGAGAACTTCATCAAAATCTTGGAATCTATGGATCCTTCAAAATGGCGTCAAGTGAGGTGTTAGTGATAAACCTGTACATTTTATCACAGAGTGAGTCAGATAGGTCTGCCATAGAGCGATTACATCACTCATCGAAAATAATTAGTTGATATTTCTCAATTGACTTGGATGCTTTGGTTAGTTTCTTCCAAAATTATTATACCTGAAGACTCTATTTTTCAGAGCACACCTAAAGAGATTTTGAATGATCCTCGGTATATGTCATATTTTGAGGTAGATTTTTTTTTTTTGCATTTTATAATATATTTTAAATATTCTTATTCAATGTAAACATCTTATAGGTTTGCATTGGTGTTATTTACATAATATATATTGATGTAAAGTGTACCTCAAAGTGAAAATATTATGTATATTGGGCGGTGTGGCTCACCAACACAATACGTTATGACTACATGTGATTTTAATATGTTTCATATTTGTAATGACTGGATGGGAAAACAGTGCACAAGATAGTTCGATCTTCGATTTTGTTCTGCGAAATAGTTATTATAATTATTTTATGCTGCCTTAAGGTTATAAACCTTAAAAAAAAACATATTTGCTAACGTGTTTCGCTGGATTTTTTTCTACACAGGAAAGCATTATCTGGTTAATGTTTGTTATCTCTTACAATTTGAGTTTCTTAAACCATATCCTAAGATGAGATATCTTCTCTCAAATTTTGAATGGGCTAGCTAAGTAGTTCGGGAAGAAAAAAATATTTAACAAACGACACTCTTCCTTACGAGGAGCTATTAAAAGAACATTTGGTGTTTGAAAGAATGAGTGATTTCTTTGAGATATGCTTGCATATTCATTCAGGAAGCATGTGAATACTATGATTGCAATGATTCTCCACAATTATATTCAATGTCATCTTACAATATCTGATATTGATTTTAATATGTTTCACATTTGTAATAACTGAATGAGAAGACAATGCACAAGATAGTTGGGTTTTCGATTTTGTTGTGCGAAATTG
>NW_018164466.1:1290763-1304243 GCF_001263595.1 Phalaenopsis equestris
GTTATCTGTTACAACATGAGTTTGTTAAGCCATATCTTGAGAGGAGATATCATCTCTCAAATTTTGAATGGGCTAGCCTAGTCGTTTGAGAAGAAAATAAATATTTAACAAGAGAAACCATTCTTTATGAAGAGCTATTAAAAGAACATTTGGTTTTTGAAAGAATGAGTGATTTCTTCTTGATATGCTTGCATATTCATTCAGGAAGCATGTGAATATTATGGCTGCAACAATGATTCTCCACAAATATCTTCGCCGACATCTTACAACATATGATACTAATTATAATATTTCTGACGAAAAACAATCAACTGTTCCTCTTGAATCATATGAGTATATCTTGGGCGAGTTAATATTACCAAATGATTATATAAGTGACTCTTGTACGTTGGATGGAGTAAGTGTTGGAGATATGATTTAGTTGCAAGCGTAGATTACAGATGCATTAGTTCATGAGTGATGATTATATGCTACTATATAAGGACATATGATTAAATTTCTTTATGTTGACTTTCTTCAATGATATTTATGCGAAAAATTTCTTAATTCATTGTGTTTTTTTTTCTTTCTATTAGCATATTGTATTTTATCTTACTTGGATGACCTCCTAGGCAACTGTGAGTGTGATAGAAGTTTTGTTTGCATGTTTTTTAATTTAGAGATCTATGATGAAATATATGATCCTAGAGATTTTTCTGGATAACCTTTATATTGCTATGATTTTTGACATATATGTGTACAACATCAAAGCTACCAATATCCCCTTCTATTTTAGTTGTATGGCTATATTTGTTTATTTGGAGGGCTTTTGTGTCGATATGCTTTGATTATATATATGAGTTTGGTATTATGTGGTTAAAGACAACCAATTTCTTTTTTTTAGATCTTCTGTCTTCTTTTAATGACAGATTATTTATTAATTTATATTTGTTTAGAGACATCATTTCGTTGTATTTTGTTATTAATATAAATTACTTCATCTTTATAAATTTGGCATTGTCTATTAACAGAACTTCATTTTAGATTTGGGGTTTTCACATTTCAAGAAATATTATCTCGATGACTTATGTTGCTTCTACAGTCTTGTATTTGTATTTGTGGATTGCAATGCTGTATATTTACATCACGAAGAGAAGGTAGTTATGGGAGAAATTTGTAGGGGTACAAGGTATAGATCAGGAGAGTACTAGAACTTCTTTAAGTGGGTTGAACAGTTCAACGAGTTCAATTTAGATAGTAATCATGGGTGGAGAGTATCTTTGGAGAAAAGATTTTCTCGTAGGATTGATCTTTTGAATTTTAAAAGTAATATTATGATAATATTATTTGTTTTTGAAGTTCTTCCACCAAAAAGATGTACTTTTTCTTAAATTGTTGGTGGCTAGTTTCACCATTTTGTCTGGTGGGATGTTTTGATAGTTAAAGATATGTTCAACTGTCTAAAGTCACTCGATGAACTCGTCTGAATCCATATTACCGTCAAAATATGAAAAATCCACTTTTCTTTAAAATCTTAGATTCTCTAATATTTCATGCCAATTTCTTGGGATAGTGGTTCTTCATCTTTGAAATTGGTCTGGTGGAAGAGATTCACTATATTCTTTCGATCAAGCAACTCAAACTCTTTTTTGTGTATTTCTCATAAATGAAATTGTGACATTTTTTTCCAAACAGGTCTTCGACAATTTGCTCTTCAGTGAAGTGGCTGGGGTTTTGGTTTTGGATAGGTGGATGAATGTGTATAGGGATGATGTAGGGTGAGATTTTTTTTTTGATAAACATTCTAAAAAATTAGCAAAAAGAATGATTTTTGTGTGGAGGTGGGGTAGAGTATTGTGGATGCTAAAAATTTTAGGATAAGACTAATGTTAGACTAACCTGATATCAAATGATGTTGAAGTTAACGCAAATAACAAAAAACAAACAACACAAAAAAACAAACCAATATTATTACTGAAAAGCTAATAAGCGATTACAACTAATACACTGAAAGGTAAAATAACAACAAACATGACACAAACTCATACTAGGGTTCGATTTAGGGGTGGTGGTTTTTTATAGGGTTTGGAAGGCTTGGCAAGTGGCAATAATGATGGTATGGGCGCTGGGGATGATGTATAGCAGTGGTTTGATCAGTTTTCTAGGAATGACACGGAGTAGGGGGTGGTTGGATAGCAGGAAAATAACAGGTTTGCTGCTTTCCGGATGGCGGCATCGAGGAATGGTAATTGGGGAGCATTGTGGGAAGGTTGGGGAATAGTGGAGGCAGCAGGAAACAACACAAGTGGTGGCTGACAGCTGGTTTTGCAGGAGGAAAGCAAAGGAAACGCAACATAACACTGTTCTTTGCAGCTGCGACAAGGAGGGAAGAGAGGGAAGGCGACTAGACAACAAGAATTGCAAAAAATAACAAAAGGAGGTTGTTTTGGGCCGTTGCAGCCGAGAAGGGGCAGCTGGGAGTGATGGGGTAGATGCGAAGCAAGGAGAGCTGGAGTGAAATACCACATTGAGCGCGAGATACAGTTGGGGCACCACTCAACCCTCAGAAGCTAATCATCACCTTTGAATGAGATATAGCTGGAGTATCACTCGCCCTTGTATACAACCCTAGAAGAGGAAACAAGGACGCTGATTGCTGTCCTGAGAAACAAAATAAAAAACTCCCACTCTTAACTCTAATACAACACATATATAGGAAAATACTAGAAATGAGTGAAGGATACAAGGAAACATGTTGAAAAATGGAAAGAAAAGTATAACAATCGATTCAATTAGGTCTCGATCACAGGACTTGGTTGCCTGATACCTGTGGTCATGAGATCTCGAATCCTTATACATTATTTGCGAAAAACACCGGAAAGATTTTTCAGACTGATTTTCACCCTGGTAACGTGTGATCTTTTTTAATTTATTTTAATGCATAATGAATTCATATGCAAATAGTGTTTGAGATCCTTTTTTTCCATGTACTTCTTCAGCTTATGATTCAAATGGAATGATCGAATTCAACGAACCAGTACCTTTTCGGTTGACTCGCAACATGCAATCATTCTTCTCAAATTTTGGAGTTGAAGGTCTCATTGTCTCTGCCATGTGTTCTGCTGCACAATCTATTTCCTCGCCCAAGGTTAGCTGTCATTGTTTTGTTTTGATAATAATGTAATTGGCGCAAGTTTACCATTTTATTATTATGTCGGCTGTTTTAATTTTCTAAAAATATGAAAATAGTTTTGATATAAATATGATTTTTGAAAGTAACATTTTGATTTTAAAAATAGATGAGACCAAACGGGTATCACATTTTGGATAATTTGGATGACTAAGCACGATACCACAAGTAATACATTTATCCCGAAAGATAAACATATCACTTGTAGTAGACTTAATCACCTAAACTAAAGAATTTGTGACATTCGTTTGGTCTGCGAAATATTTTATATGAGACAAACAAACAAGTTCTCCTTCCTAATATAATGATTAGATAGAGTTTATTTTACTTGGGTTCCGAGTTTCCTATAGAGGCAAACCTCTTTAGTTAATCACATCTTAAACGACCGGGGTCACTTAAGAAAACTCTCGATTAAAATCAGTGGTTTTACATTTTAGATTTCAAAGTTTAGTTTTCCAAAATTGGACACGGGAAAATCAAACGGGAGTGACTCAAATAGGAACAGTTATTTTAAGGAATTCAAAGGAGCGAAGAGTTGGAGATATCACAGATCTAAGGAGAACCCCGGTGACCTCCCAACTATCCTATTGTTTGGCTTTATGTGTTTGCAATAATATTATTCAATGTTTAATCTTGTAACTTATTTTAGAATTTAGGGCTTACATTCGCACGATATCTGATCGTGCAAATGATCTAAAAAAGATAGGAGGATTTACACTATACCGTACGGTAACCTCAGAATCCTAAAGTGTTAGGACTTATAATTGCACAACAAGATTATGCAAAGGGTTTACGCAGCGCTAGACAATCCACTTCGAAATCCTATGAGTGTTATTTACACTAAAGAAAGTGTTTAGTGATGTGAATATGTTTTGATGTTGTAGATCCATCTTGAAGTTGTTCCTCGTCGTGCTGCCCACGGTGCTCCAAGCTCTTCGTCGTGGCAACTTTAGGTTTGATGTTAATTCTAAAGGTATATGTAATCACTAGGTTTTTGCTACACTAAGGTATAGTGTGTAACAAAACAATAAAGCATGCAGTATATAAAAAAAAGACAGTAGAATGTACAGTAAAAGGAAAAGAACAGTATAACATGCTGGGAGAATGGTATAACATGCTGTGAAATAAAATGCTGTAGTGTAAATCAAACATGTATATTTGGGAAGCCTGCTGCTCCTTTAAGCTAGTTAGTATTCACTTTATAAACAAAAGAAACATTGCCTAAAAACTCGAGAAAACCGACAAATAATCAACGACGGAAAACTCGAGAAAATTGACGAACAACAATTCAAATAAAACTATCAAAAAGATCTGAAAAAGAGAGCTCAAGATCCTTGAATCAAGCCAGAGGATATCATCTTCTCAAATTTTATATAACTGGATCAACCCAAGAAGAGTATCCTCTCCAAGATTTATTTCAAATAGATTGAAATGAGCCCAGAACCAACATGACATTGTACTCATGGCTCCATCCCCTGTATGTACTCACACATCCAAATCTGAACCCAAATGTGGTACTTATGTTATTCAAACTTTAATATTAAATCTCCAAAGAACTCTTTTCCAAATGACAATTTTATGAAACATGAATTCAGTTTGCATCAACTTTATGTTTCCTCCAAATGAAATTGTACAAGCCCTTTATATTTCACAAAAGAAGGCACATTAATTAATAGAAGAAGTAACTCTCCAGCCTTCCAGAAAATCACACCGATGTCAAAATCATTTAATTCCATTCTTGATTGAAATCTTTCCACAATTGTATAAATGTAACACTAATTTAGAAAATATAGAAATGCTCACGGCCGGGACAAAATGAACCTGAATAATCCTCAACAAGCTCACGGGTAACAGCAGGAAGGAGAGCAAGGGTTCACGTGTAAAGCCAGGAAAGGGAGCAGCCAAGCCTCACAACAAGCCCACAAATAGAAATTGCGAAATGTGAAATGCACAACCCCAACCCAGCTTCAACATAAACTTCACAATTTAAGACAGTAAATAAGACAAAGCTCACATGCAAGGGCAGTAGAAGAAAGCCACCTGAATCAACTATGTCACATACCAAAGAATCTCCACAATAAGGCTCACGGCTAAGGGTAGTGAAAAGAAAACCAAGCCCCTAAATGGACAGTAGAAGAAAGCCACCTGAATCAACTATGTCACAGACCAAAGAATCTCCACAGTAAGGCTCACGGCTAAGGGAAGTGAAAAGAAAACCAGGGAGGCTCACGGCCGAGGCTCACGGTCAAGGGCAGAGAGGAGGAAGCCAAACAGGACAAAAGAAACCAACTAGGATGCTCGCGGGTAGGGGGGCAGCAAACCAAAATCAAAGGGAAAGCCGCCGCAAATATTACCATTATGCTCCTTTAATATACATAAGAGAGTGAATGTATACTCACATAAATTATTTAGATTGAAGTCATTTTCATCACATAAGGCATGATAGTGCTAACATTAAGCATTCCCTTATAGAAATAGATATTGAAATCAGGAATTTTGGGATGACAAACTTGATTACCAATAAAAAAATCTCAAAATGGAAAATTATATCCAGAATTTTCAACCCAACCGAACCCAACAAAGGGGCAGACCAGGAAAACCGTGGCTAGCAAACTTGAGCCCAAGAAGAAGAGCAAAAACAGGGAGCCACAACAGGCATACCCGAGCCCACAAGGTGGGACAAAAATAAAACACATTTTTAGCTTACCCGAGCCCACAAGGTGGGCACAAGGTGGGACAAAAATAAAACACATTTTTAGCTCATCTAAACCCGGTAAAAGGAAGCCAACAGATAAGACTTTAAGCCAAACCAATTCCTTGTTTCAAATTCAATTAATCCCAACATAATGGCTAGAGAAAAAAATACAGTTTAAGCCAAGACCTCACCCAGCATGTGGGGAAAAACAGATCAACCTTTTCAGTAGGAATTCAACCCAAATGAGCCAAAACCGCACCTAGCATATTGGCAAACCGAGCCCACAAGAAAGGCAAAACAGAGCCAAAACCGAGCCCTTCAAATGGGCCAAAAAACAGAAAATATTTTCATCCATAATTTGATTCCAAAAGAGCTCAAACCGGACCCAACAAGTGGGTTAAAACAGAAAATATTTCCAGCATAAATTTGATTCCAAAAGAGTCTAAACTGAACCCAAGAAGTGGGTCAAAACAGAAAATATTTCTTCTTGGAGCTTTATATTCCACAATATCGTGCCAACATATGTTTCAAATATAATCAAATAACACGAAACATTTAAGTGTGCATACATCACTAAAGCCAACATATTTCACACTAAAATAGATTCCAGCATAGATTCTATGTGGGCAAGTATCAATCCAAAGTTTATATCCATGACTTTTTTATGTATTTTAAACAGGAAAGAAACAAAGCCATCATCCATCATCCTTCTTTTAACAGTAAATTACTTCAACAAGAAGCAAAGAAAGAAAGTCACAATTTCCCGAAAACTTCCATAACATGCATTCCATGTAACTTGAGCATAAAAAAGAAAAGAAGGCAACCATATCATGCTACATTTTGATTTTTCTAGGAACTATTTCATGCTTAAATTTCAGAACAAGCCCAAATCTTGCTTCCACATGCTTTAGTAGAGAAAATAAATATGTTTGGATGCCATTCGAAATAGTGCAGAATAGAGGAAAGAAGGGGAATATTTTTTTAATGTAGACTTAAAACAAAAACTATAAGACAGATTCAAGAAAACCACTCCTATAACAATCCTCTTCCTAAAAGCTTCGAGAAACAGCAAATAAGAAATCATTCAAACTCCCAGCACACAGGAATCTAGTCTAGAGAGGACTTCGGCAAAGCTTCTCTTCTTAAAAGCTTCAAAAAACAACAACCCAAGAATGCTTTGAACTCCCAGCGCACAAGAATATAGCTAGGAAGAAATTTCGGCAGAACTTCTCCTCCTAAAGCCTCAGACAGTAAAAAAACTCCAGCCTCTCTTTCTCAAAAAAATTTCAACAACCCAAAACAGTATATTAAGAAGCTATTTTATAGGCAGAGAAGAGAAGGGGACAACCACCAACCAGCCTCATTGGTAAGTGTCGGCACTATTTTGGTTATGGGAGTTGCCCGTAAGAAGTTGTCCGTCACCGGAATCGAAGTATGGTCACCCGCTTCGGAAGGACGTTTTAATTTAGATATAGATTTAAGTTTAGAAAAATATGAAATCAAACTGACCCCATATTTTTCATAGTTTAAATGAAAGAGCATTATACCTCAAATCCTGTATCTATCCCGAAGGATAAGCACAAGACTTGAAGATGAGGCTCGATCAGATAAATTAAGAAATATATGACGTCCGTTTGGTCTGCGAAACCGTTTTATTTACCGACAAGTTTCTTTATTTAATATGAATAATTAAATATGATTTTTATTAAGCTGAGTTCTGAAAAGCTTCTTATAAGGGCAAACCTCTATTGTTAATTACATCTTAAATGACTGAAGACACCTAAGAAAACTCTCGATAAAAATCAAGAAATATTATCTTCAAAAAGGTCAAAAGAATAGAACTTTTCAACGAAATCAGACAAAGAGACGTGCAAGGGGAATGATTCAAACTTAGAATATTTATTATAGAATCCAAATGAAGAAGAACTATGGGATGTCACAGATCTGAAGGAGAACCTCGGTGACTTTCCAGTCCACCCTATGGTTTGGCTTCAGTTTTGAGGAAGAAATATTCAGGTGTTTTATCCTGCCAATTTTATTTACTTAGGACTTATATTTGTGTGAAACGATCACACCAATAGCCTGAAAGATATGAAGATTTAGGTCGTGATGGAGGACAACCTCGGAATCCTAAGACGAGTTAGGGCTTAGAATGTACAGTAGAGCCGTACAAATGCCTAAAGATAAGTTGAGGATTTATATTACATAAACAAACGACCTCGAAATCCTGTGGATTATTGTTTTAACTTCTAAGGAAGAAATAATCTAACTAGTGTAGACATGTTCTGCTGTTGAAGATGACTGTGCTGTCCACAATGCTAGCTCCAAGATCCTTGTCGTGACGAGTTTAAGTTTTATAGGGTGTCAGGTTATGATGTCAAATCAAGTGGCCATATAGTTGTAGTCCTTTAAATATTTTATGAGAGACATGTTGAAGTTGTACAGTGTATGGAACAACAGTAGAATGTGTAGCACAGGACAACAATAGACTATGCAGTGAAAAAGAACAGTACAACATGCAGTGTAAAGAAAATGTAAAAGGTACAACAGGAAAGTGACTGCAAGAAAGTAACATGTTGTAAACACAAAATAAACATGTATACGTGGGAGATCCGCTATTCCTTAGGTGTAGTTGATGCAACAGGTACAAATAGAACAGACTGAAATGCATTATATAAACGAAAACAAAAGAAGAAAAGAAACGTCACCCGTAAAAGTCGAGAAAGAACGGTAAATGACCCATGATGGAAAATTCGGGGAAAATCAACGAATAATCCATGACGAAAAGCTTGAGAAAATTGACGAGTAACAATTCAAATAAAATCCTCAAAACCTTGAGAAAATCTCGGAGAAAAAACCACGAGTGCTTTGTCAAAAAATTTTGATAAAACATATGAAAAAGTTTGAAAAGAGGGGACCGCAAGCACTCGGGTAGGACTAGGCTCAGATATATATTTGTACTCGAGGGTCGTCGAAGGCTACTCGGTCACCCTGATGTATAAAGCCCACTATTCGACTAGAAGGGTGTCCTACTGAACCTAACTTAGGAGGGTACTCCTTGGCCTAAACAGGTAATCAACATGTGGACAATCAATTTTTTAAATGTATTTAAAATTTATATTTTTGGCATGCACATAGATTTCAATCATACAAAAGTGAGTTATATCAATTTTATTTGTAGCAAAAAAAAATGTTTGAAAAAGGTGTATCCGTCTTGTCCTTATCAATTTGTTTTATTAATTTTGAAAATGAAATGGTTGTCCACAAGTCGATCACACTGTCGGACGTAGGACTACCAACAACCTGAGAAGGTACGGGTCAACTTCTGCTAGTCTTATGTCGGTGAATGATATTACATCCTACGGTTCACCGAGTCTGTGGGGGTGTCTCGATGTCGTAGGTCCCGATGTCGTAGGATTGAATATCATTTCGCTCTACCACCGGTGTGCCTTTGTCATCACCGCCCTAAGCCCCAAAACAAAACTGAACTACTTGCGACCTTGCTTGATGGTTTCACGTATAGCAAAAAGCTATGCGTGGACACCATAAAAAATCGAACCAAGAAACAAGAAAAAAAATAAAAGTGGGGTGAGAGAGAGGAGACACTGATCCCTAAAACACCGAAAAGACGGAGGATGAATCAACCCTGAAAACTCGTAACGAAAAAACCTGAAGAGGTAGTGCCAAGGTCCTTGAATCAATCCGAAAGGATATCATTTTCTCGCTTTTATTAGAATTGGATCAACCCAAGGATGGTGTCCTTTCCAAATCCTATTTCGAACGAGTCGAAACAGGCCTGAACCAACACGACGATCACCCACAAATGACCTCCCCGACATCGGTGCAATCCTCCAAAAATATCTTCCATAGGCTCAATTTTAACCTCAATCAAATGCTCTCCCAAATAGGACTTCGGAATCTTCCAAAATTTTGTAGTCAAGGCAACCCAAGGCACAAGAAAGGCTTGTAGTCAAGGCAACCCAAGGCACAAGAAAGGCTTGTAGTCAAGGCAACCCAAGGCACAAGAAAGGCTTGTAGTCAAGGCAACCCAAGGCACAAGAAAGTCTTGTAGTCAAGGCAACCCAAGGCACAAGAAAGTCTTGTAGTCAAGGCAACCCAAGGCACAAGAAAGTCTTGTAGTCAAGGCAACCCAAGGCACAAGAAAGGCTCGCGGCCAAGGCAACCCAAGTCACAAGAAAGGCTCGCGGCCATGGCAACCTGAATCAATTCCACGAGGATCTTTGATATACATAAGAGAATACAAAATATAACCATAATTTTGGGATGACAAATTTGATCCACCAACAATCATCCAAGTAATTCAAGCCCAACAAGAAAGACCAAATCAAATTAAACAACCCTCAATATGTTTCACGGATAGGAGTAGGAAACCATCCGGCAGCTCTCTAATAAGAACAACCCAACACACCAAGACAAGTTCTCGGGTGAGGGCCTAGAACAAACCAAATCAAGCCCCCAAGCCACCTCTCGGGTAGGGACAAGTATAAAGCACAAACATAGGCTCTGGGGTAAGAGCTAAACCAGCAAACCGAGTACCAACAAGAACCAAACCGAACTGCAGCTAAGGCTCAAAACCAGGCCACAACAAAGGCTAGAAAACATCCTCATGCCCTCAAAACATCAAAACATAGGGCCACCACGTGTTTCGAATAAGAACAACTGTAGAACTTTTCCAGATCAAGATAAATTTCTTCATAGCATGCATTCTTAAGCCAAAAAGAATTATAAGATGCCAAGACCGAGCCTTCCATGCGTGAAAGACAAAATAAACCCTCCAATGTCTCATGCTAGATAAGAATAAATGAAAAGCTTCATGATACATATTCTAACATGCTTGCAAGAGGAACTAACATTGTCTCAAAGCCATGTTTCAACCCTCCTAATTGCTTCCAATAGAAACATGTCATAGCTTTACCACTTTAAGCAAGTAATCAAGTCTAACTCCTATAACATGCTCACATTTCCATTTCTAGATGCTTGAGTAACAAATATTTCAAAAATATAGGTGCAATATCACGCTAGCATGCTATACCATCCACAACACCAAGCTCAAAGGCTCGGCAGAGGGAAAACCGAAAAGAAGCAAGACACAGGAGGGGGGAAGAAGGTACCTCTTTGCAGCAAAAAGCAACACAGAAATTTTAAAAGCACTCCTCAGCTTTAATCCTTTCTCCAACAGTAAGAGGAAGTCAACCCAAGCACAAAAAAAAAAAAACTAAAGAAGCAAGTGAGAAAAGAAAATAGCAGAGTTTTCCCTCTCTCCAAGAGATTTTTGGCCCACTAAAATGCTCCAAACAAACCCTAATATAGACCAGAGAAAGAGAAGGAATGATTAAGAGATGTCTATGGCTCGAGGGATCGAGAGAGGATGAGATCCTCGCAGAGGATATGATCTGTCGCAGAGAAGATCGAACGCAGAACACAGAAGATAGGATACGAGGGATGGGCGCCTGCGAGGCTTGTCTTGCGTGCTAGAGACGCGCACGGGAACGAGTCGCTCCAACGACACGAAGAAGCGGGCCAGGCAACCGAACGAGCCAACCCTAAGGCCCACGGGATCGAGACACAGAAGGGGGGAGGAGGAGAGAAATAAAATTAGGTTAGGGATTAATATAAGTTATTAATTATAATTATTATAATAATAAAGTATTATTTATTATTATAATTAACACTTAAATGTGCATCTTTCCCCAGACGTGTCGTTGTAGTGAAACGAACGTCTCCCCTAGGCAAAATTGACGTTCCGGACGCGTTGGCGCAGTCCGCTTTGTCATCCGGAGTCGTTTAGACAATCTCGTCAACAATCGGGACAAAAACGCGTCACGACCCAAATCACGTAAAAAACTCGGCTCGAGCTCAATCAAATAGGACAGCGAAAAGTGTGACAGCGCTAACGCGTACAATCAATCTTAGGGCCAACGGTCCTATAGGGATGTCCTATAGGGATTCTCCTTGAGTTTCCTCACAGTAGCCCCACCTATTAGGTGCTAGAGGTCAAAACAACTATGTGAAACTTCAAGTCGAGAGAAGAAAAACTCGAAATTTCTAACGGGGAGGACTCCTTTGCTAGTTTTCTAGGAATAGTCGACAGGAAAGTCCTACGGTTAGACTCTAGGCTATTAAGGGTCTGTTTGGGACAACTATTGATTATTGATAAGCAGATTATTTTGATAATATGATAATCTGCCTTGCTGTTTGTGGTAGCTTATCCAGAACAGTTTATTGGTAATTATGGATGTAAAAATGACCTTTTTGCCCGTCTGTTAGAACTGTTTCGAGAAGCTTATTCAGAACAGTTTATTGGTGCAGAAACATAAAATCATCACAGATCAGTTCCATACCATGACATACAATTCTCAGACTCTCGTTAACACTAGAAAAAATAAAAACAGGATACTAGCTTAATTAATCTAACTACAAAAAAACAGATAAAAAAGACAATATAGAACTCAAAATGTAGGCATTCAAATATCCAAGAAATAATAAGTTCATAGCTTAATAAACAATACAAATGAGAGCATTTAAAAGCTTAATCATCTAGAATAACACGTAAATATTCCAATCGATCCGCTGGTTCCATCGCCATGAATATGTGCCTACGAGTTGGATCCTCTAACTTTTTTATAAACAATACGTTGTTGGCCTATTTCCCAATTCTATTTTTTTAATACATAAATCGAAAAAAATGTTGATAACTTCTTTATCTCACATAGCGGAAGAACCCTCTTCTTTAGACATGTTGAAATTATAAGGAACAAAAGTTTAATGCTCAAAGAATCTCCACAATTGCATATTTCTACATGTGAACTTCAACCAACATTTCAAAAAAAAAAATGAAAAAGCATTTCAAAAAAAAAATTGAAAATAAAAAACTGAAAAATATAGGCTCCTCTCTTTGTGCCTCAACATCTCTTCTCATATTGACAAATGTTATATATGGAACAAAAAAAACCCTCCCAATTACAGTAGTTTTTGCAAAATATATGGAACACAAACCCTCTACAATTTCAGTAGTGTATACATAATATATGGAATATAAACCCTCCCCAATGTCATATCCATTAAAAACCGAAACAGGAATCATGCCACCTACGTTCAAAATATTTTCTAAATTTCTGAACAGCTCAAACCGAAACAGGAATCATGGAACACAAACCCTTTACAATGAAAGTTCTGTATGCAAAATATATTTCTCATTTTTCCAGCAATAGTGGTATTTTAAAAACGAAAATGAACAACTGGCAATACAGTATACGATATACCAAATTTCAGAACAGCTCAAGGTTGCATACGGTATACTAAATTTCAGCAAAAAAAAATATTTCTACAACCAACATAGATCAGAAGATAAGAGGCAACTTGAAGGCACAAAAAAATTTTTAGGTTGAAAACCATTAAGGAGAAGCATAGATCAGGAGATAAGAGGCAACTTTGAAGCCCTACAAAAATCCATAAATACGATCCCAGGCAACAATCCAAGGCAAAGATCTTATACCCTAAACGATACCTGAAGTATTTCAATGGGATCGAACACCAGAGACGAGGCAGGGGGCCAGGAACGGCGAGAGAGCGAGATGACAGAGGGGAGACGCAGG
>NW_018164466.1:1304605-1308494 GCF_001263595.1 Phalaenopsis equestris
GAGATTGCGGCGTGGATCGTCCGCGGGAGCTATGGCACACGAGGGAGACGAGCCAAGCGCCTGACTAAGCCGCAGGGTCGAACGAAGGATTAAGTGTGCGGGAATAGGGTTTAGGGTTTAAGATTAAAAACTTTATCATAAATAAAAATATTTAATATTTCAAAAATAAAATTTGATTTATGTATTTTTATTCGTGTGTCAGATTGTAGAAAATTGAATGTTCATCTTAGATAATTTTGGCATTTCGGACGTGCTGGCGCGGTCCGTTTCACCACTGAAAATTGTTTTGATGAATTCATTAATTTGCGTGCAAATTTGCATGTGTCGGAAATATGATAATATGAGTGTCTTTTTCTACTAAAATTGGTGTCCGGAACTCGTTGGTGCAGTCCATTTCGCATCAGAGGTTGTCCGGAGAAGTTCACATTTTTCGCCCATCCTTTAAGCTCAGTTTAAGTCCGACTTTGTGCAATTTTAGTGAATTTTGTGCATTTGGTGTACATGTGTGATGATAAAGTCCTGAAGTGATTTTCTTAGAGCTTGAGATCCTATTAGGAACTTCTCCCTGAGTCTCCACATGATATTCCTTTACCACTCGACCATAGGACGATGGTTTTGAGATCATCAATGCGAGACACCACAAGAGAACTAAGAAGTGGCTGGAATTTCTAAAAATGGTGGATCATAATGCTAGTTTTCTAAGATGGTCAATATGAAGTCCTAGAGCTAGATCCTAGGATCCTAAGGAAAAGAGTAATTACCTCAAAATGAGGTCAGCAAATGGAGCCCCAATAAGTGTGGTGTGTTGATCGAGCACACCGTGTGTATTGGTGTTTACCGAATGGATCAATAAACCCAAGAATTATTTAAGTAGACCGACCAAAGAATGAACTTGATATGCAATTGAACTTGAGTTGGGTTCCCAATCGAGAACCCACAACTCGAGAAAAAAATTGTGAATGAACGAGTTGGGCTCTCCGCTAGAGAGTTCCCAACCCAAACGCAAGAGTGCACTGAAGATCTTATGAAGATTTTCACTGGAGATGAACAGGTGTATTCTAAAATTGTGATTGTGAGTTTAAGCTTTCAAATTTGAATATCAATTTGATTTTCTTGTCAATTTATTTTTGTGCTGTGGAAATTTGAAGGAGTTTATGAATTGTGATTTATGAGAATTTGTGGAGAGTTGCGGAATATGTGCGAAAGTTAAAAGAATCAGAATCCCTGCACCGATCCTCAAAGATAATCATGAGAATAGGATGCCGCTTTCAGGGACTCACACCTATATCAGAGGAAACATGAGAATAGGATGTCGTTTTCAGGGAGTCACACCTATCTCGAAAGATTCAAAATTTGAAGGAATCGGAAGCCTTAACATCATTGAAGGGAGCTTCACATCGATCCTGAAATTTGATTTGAAAGATTGCGGTAGGAGCTCTTAAAGCAACGCGGAATGAGATGTAAAATCTCTAACCTCTGAAATTTGACTTGAAAGATTGCGATAGGAGAGGCTCCTAAAGCAACGGGGAATCAGATGTAAAATCCTCAACCTCTGGAATTTGATTTGAAAGATTGCGATAGGAGGAGCTTCTAAAACAATGCGAAATCAGATGTAACATTCTCATCCTCTAAAATTTGATTTGAAAGATTGCGATAGAAGGAGCTAAAGCAACGCGGAATCGGATGCAGATGTAACATTCTCATCCTCTGGAATTTGATTTGAAAGATTGCGATAGGAGAGATTCCTAAAGCAACGCGAAATTGGATGTAACATCCTTATCCTCTATAATTTGATTTGAAAGATTGCGATAGGAGGGACTCTTAAAACATGTAAAATTCTCATCTTCTGGAATTTGATTTGAAAGATTGCGATAGAGGGACTCCTAAAGCAATGCGGAATTAGATGTAAAATCCTCATCCTCTGGAAATTGATTTGAAATATTGCGATAGGGGGCTCCTAAAGCAACGCGGAATCGGATGTAAAATCCTCAACCTCCGGAATTTGATTTGAAAGTTTGCGATAGGAGGGACTCCTAAAGCAACGCGAAATCGGATGGAGGGGCTCCTAAAGCAACACAAAATTAGATTTAAAATCTTCATCCTCTGGAATTTGATTTGAAAGATTGCGATAGGAGGGACTCCTAAAACAACGCGGAAACGGATGTAAAATCCTCAACCTCTAGAATTTGATTTGAAATATTGCGATAGGATGAACTGGGCTCCTAAAGCAACGCGGAATCGGATGTAAAGTCCTCATTCTCTAGAATTTGATTTGAAAGATTGCGATAGGAGGGACTCCTAAAGCAACGCGGAATCAGATGTAAAATCCTCAACATCTGGAATTTGATTTGAAAGATTGCGATAGGAGCTCATAAAACAACGTGAAATCGGATGTAAAATTCTCAACTTCTAGAATTTGATTTGTGTGGAAAATTTGTGTGAAGTTTGTAAAATTCTTATAGAACTTGTAGAATTTAGGAGAGTTGTGAAAAATACATGTAGTAATTTTTGCAGTGTAGAATTTTGTGAAAGTTTATGTGGAATTTGTAATAATTTATGCAGTGCGGAGAATGTATGTAGAAGTTTGTGAAGTACGGAGCAACTATGCTAGCTCGGTCAACCGCTGGGTTAGCTCGGACAACCGCCGGGGACATTACATCCGAACTAGATTTAGTCGAGAAATGACAACCGTCAAGGAAGTTATGCCAAATTCAAGGAAAAATTTCGATCATATTGGGAGAGAATGCCAGAGACTGAAATCAATCCTAAGAGGCGAACAAAAGATTCGGAATGCCGGAGATTCGCATCCAACCTCAAAGCTGATCGAAGAATTATCTATGTGGGAAGAGATGCGGCTCTATAGTTGTAGAACCAGCCAAACCTCATACGCACCAGACAAGGGTCTGAGAAGAGTGTGGTTCTATATAGCCAGCTAAACTCTTTCACAGGAGGAAGAGGACCCAGTTTTAGACAAGTGCAACATTCGTGTTTCTAAGAACGGTGTTATCTTTGAAATACCACGATGCATAGTACTTCTCGAGGTACCATCCGTTAACTGCAGGTATGTGTAAAAATAACTCATTATTTAAGGTACTTTCAGAATAATATTATCCCAAGTACACATAAAGATGTGCTACTTCTAAGGACGTCACAGCTCGAGAGGCCGCAACTTCGTAGCTTCATTTGTAGTAGTTGTCGTTTGCTTTGACCTTCTTTCTGTAAAAGCTGTTCTTGTCATCATTGAGGAGTCACTCTGACGTTTTTCGAATTGTCATTGGAGTTGTATTTGCTGGGCGCTGAAGGATTTGACTTCAGGGTTGAGTTTTCATTAACTGCTAATATCATTATCATCTCTTTAATTCTTCCTTCCTGAGCCTAAGCAGATTTCAAAAGTTTGGTCGTGTGATTAAAATATTTTTCATTGTTCAAAGATATTTCTGAGTTAATTAATAACCAAGCAAAAGACCCAAAATCACTGAACTTTTTCTTGAATATAATATCAAAAAATTTTTTCTTAAAAGAGCATTTTAATTCTCATCAATAAGGGAAAACTTGAACACCTATTTTTGATTATACATCCACCTTAAGCTTCTTCTCAGGGAGACTTTTCTTTTTGCTTTAATTTTTGGATCAAACTTTTCACACAATTTTTTCTTTTTCTTTTTTTTCTCTTTTCTTCTCTTTTTTTTCTTTTATTTTCCCCATATTTTGTTGAGAATTACTATATCTAGTAGATCATGATTTAAAGATTTTGAATGTCTGAATTCAGACACCAATTTTTAATTTTATGCTCACCTCAAGCTTCTTCTAAGGGGACTTTCACATTTATTTTTGTTCCGTTTGTTTTCTGAGAATTACCATATCTGGCGGAACGTATTTCTCTTAAAGA
>NW_018164466.1:1308534-1323020 GCF_001263595.1 Phalaenopsis equestris
TAATAATCCTCAAATGTTTCTTAAGTTGAATTTTGAGATATTATAACTCGTTCGAAAGTCAGGACCCAGTCACGTGACAGAAAATTAAAAGACTCGTGATATCCCGAGTCAACTACTCGTATTTCAACCACACTATCTTATTTTGAAATCAACTTCGGACCCATTCTAAATTCTTTAAAGTGGATGAATTAGTTATTAGGGCATTAATTTCATTCTCCCCTGAAGTCATAGTTTCTTTCACAATGCTGGAATTTTTATCTTTGATTACTCCTTTATCGATTGTCCTGTTGATAAACATTGAATGTTTTGTTAACCGTGCCTTCCAAAAATTGAACAATTTTGAAAAATAAAATGTTCTTTCATTATTTCATTGCGGTGGGAGGGAAGAGACAAACAAATATTGATCTCACCAACATCCCTTTCGTCAACAAAAGTAGTACAATAGTAGCCAAGAGATATTTCATTCGTTGGCAGTTGCGTAGGAATAGATTGGAGCAAACAGATCGACCGAAATCATATTGATAGAACCTCTTTCAGGTTCCTTTTAAATATTCTTCCGGGATTGTTGCGTCCCCATTCCTGAACTTCTCCTCGAGCAAGTCTTTGAAACTGTAACACTCCTCTATGGTGTGTCTAATGAACCTGTGGTACGGGCAATATCTCAGATGTGCTTTCTTGTTGAGCTTGTCGGGCTTGTTTGGCTTGGGCAACCTGAACTCGGGATTCTTGATCAGACTGCGGAACATCTTTTTCGTTGCTTTATCTTTAAAAGAGTATATCCCATTTGATCGAGTGTTCATGATTGAAACTTGTCTTTCGTTTGTCTGGTAAGGTCTCTGCTGAGATGATTGCTGAATATTTTGACGAGGACGTGGTAAATCTATCGAGTCTGTTCAACTTGTATCGAGACTGTTCGACTTGAATCTGCAACGGTCGCTTGCCCCTATCAACCACTGCTACTGTCTCAGATTTCTTCTCAGATGTCTTCAATGGCTCTAGCTTCTCAGCTTTCTCAAAATGGTGAATCCCTTGAGTAAGAAACCCACTGGACCATGAATGCTTTTTAGAAGAATTTCAACTGCGTGCTGCTCTTGGAGTTGTGGCTCACACTTCATGCTCAAATTTCTCCATCACAGAATGTAGTCCATCAATGTTTCGGCTGGCTTCTGTCGCTCGACTACAAGATCACCGATGGTGATATGGTGGTGAGCTCCAGTAAACCTCTTAACAAAGAGGTCTTCTAATTCTGCAAATATTTTCATTGAGCCATTGAGGAGTTCGGCGTACCAGTCAAAAGCGATTCCCGAAAGACTGCTCACAAATTGACGACACAACAACGCATCATTACCTCTCGCGTTGCCACAACTTGCTCGGAAGTGTGCAATATGCTGTCGGGGGTTTCCTGTTCCATGAAATGTCTTGAACAATGATGGTATTAAACCTTTAGGGTATTGGACATTATCAAATTCTTCGGGATAGGGTCTACCCTTTAGAATTAATGCTCCTCCTTTTGAATGAGTCAGAGCTTTTCTCACTTGTTGTTCTACATTTGTTTAATGTCTTTTTCTGGTATTGATTCATAAAATGAGTCTTTTTTTGGTTGATCATCTTCATTGACCGAAGTGAATTCCTTCTTATCATCGACGATCTGGACGCTTTCTGGATGGCTTGCCCCTGGGGGTACTATCGGTGATGACTGTGATTGTCCTTGAATGGTGGCTATAGCAATCGTCATTTCTTCTAATGGTTCCTTCATCTGGTTGATCTGTTGTTGAATGACTCTTAGCAACTCATCCACGACGTTCCCCTTAGTAACGTTGATTTCTGCGAATCCCTTTATCTCATATTCTGACGGGTCGTAGGGTTCATCACCCATATCCTTTCTTCGTTCTTCAGACAACCGTGCAATGTCGGCTCGAAGTTTTTCCAATGTATCCTTGATCAACCTTCCTTTGACAACTTTAAGGTTAGTTGGAGATTTTTGATGAGCTTCACCTCTTTTGCTGAGCACTAATGTGGTTGTGTAGAAGTTAATTCAATCAACCGAAATCATATTTACGGAACCTTCTTTATGCTATTTTAAATACTCTTTCGAGATCGTTGCATTTCCACTTTTGAAACTCTCCTCAAGCCAATCCTCGAAGACAACAATTTTTTATTGTGTGGCCGAGCAACTGGTGGTATGGGCAGTATTGAGGATGATCTTTCATGCTGGATTCCTTTGGCATTTTCGGCTTTGGTAGTCTGAATTCTGGTCTCATTAGCAAGTCATGGAACATCTTCGACACGACCTCTTCCTTGAAGGAATACACTACTTTTTTTCGTTTTGCAATGGACATTTTTTTATTCTCTGTTCAGTATGATCCTCTCTGAGGCGTTTGTTGGCAAGACTGGCCATATTGTTGTGTTTGTTGTTGACGGGATTGTCGAAGCTGTTTGGCTTTCAAAATTTCCTGGATGAGCCTCCTTTTCTGTGCCTTTATCAGTTGTTCAGGCTTTGAATTAGACCCAGTATCGAATCCAAAAAATGGCGTGGCATAAGCGTAAACTGACTCTTCCTCATGTAGAATCTCTTTTCTCTTACTCGACAAAACAATTGGTGCGGTGACAGTGTATATGGTAGTAGGAGCAAAATCAGTTCTTGGAGAAATTCCAATGCTCCCAACGACAAACTTTTCAGCACTAGCAGGGCTCTTTTCAACCAACACCTTTGAAGGGGAGAATTCTTTGGCAAACTTCAAGTTGAACTCTACATTAAGCTCCACGAACTTATTTGTTTTGAACTTCATTACCGTGACGACCACCTTCCTGAGCTTGACTCCAATATCATCGCATCCTTCTCCAAACTTAATAACTGTCAGGTCAGGTAGTTCATCCCTGCTGACAGCGAACTCCATTCCAGTGGTGAAAAAAAAGATCAACTTTGATGAAAACATTATCTCTGTCATTTGAAAAAAAAAATTCCAGAAGTCAGTGATGTTCAATGCCTTATTACAATTTCAGTAGCAGTACTCAAGTTAACGCACTTGTCGTATTAACTGGGTGTCTTTTGAAATTTATTCATGTGAATTTTGTCACAAATTTGTGATTTGTTTCACTTTGAAATTTTGATGGAATTTCGTTTTGTTTGAAGTTTAAAAGGAATGTTGTGAGAGTGAAATTTTAGTGTTAACTTGTTCGCAACAAGTTAAGATCAAAGAGAAATGAAGCGTAGGACCCAGTTTAGGAATTGGAGGGTGTCTGCCTTGCATCGGATTCGTTTCGATAGACCACTCCTAATCTACCACACCTATTGGGAGTCCACCCTACTAAACCCTAGGGATTCCTGAACCATTCTGCTTAAGGATGGTTAAATAGACAGTCTTGAAATTCATAAAGAATTGAGTATACTGGCTTAAGCACGGTATGTCAATAGAAGAACAACAGTCTGGCCTACAAGGGACATGAGCACACTACCGTTGTTTGAAAAGAAAATTACCTAATCAAAGATTGAGAGAGAACTTGTCCCAGCGGAGTCGCCAGAATTCGTCGGCCGTTTTAATTTTCTTGGTTTATGATTTTTGAAAAAGGAGATAAATTTTATAAATATGAAAATAGTTTTAATATAAATATATAATTTTTGATTTTTGAAAGTAATATTTTAATTTTGAAATAGATGAGATCAGACGAGTCTCATATTTTGGATAGTTTGGATGACTAAGCACGATACCACAAGTAATGCACTTATTTCGAAGAGTGAACATATCACTTGTAGTAGGCTTAATCACCTAAACTAAAGAATTTGTGATATCCGTTTGGTCTGTGAAATATTTTATATGAGACCAACAAGTTCTCCTACCTAATATAAGGATTATATAGGGTTTATTTTACATGGGTTCCAAGTTTCCTATAGAGACAAACCCCTATAGTTAATTATATCTTAAATGACCGGGGTTACTTAAGAAAATTCTCGATTAAGATCAGTGGTTTTACCTTACAGATTTCAAAGTTTAGGTTTCCAAGACTGAATACGGGAAAATCAAACGGGAGTGGCTCAAATTGGATACAAAATCCTAAAGTGTTAGAACTTATAATTGCACAACAGGATTGTGCAAAGACCTAAAGTTGATTTGTGAGGGTTTATGTTGCGCTAGACAAACCACCTCGAAATCCTATGGGTGTTATTTACACTAAAGAAAATGTTTAGTGATGTGAATCTATTTTGATGTTGTAGATCCATCTTGAAGTTGTTTCTCGTCGCGCTGCCCACGGTGTTCGCTCCAAGCTCTCTGTCGTAGTAACTTCAGGTTTGATGTTAATCCTAAAGTTATATGTAATCACTAAGTTTTCCTACACTAAGGCATATTGTTTAACAAAACAATAAAACATGCAGTATATTAAAAAAAGAGACAGTAGAATGTACAATAAAAGGAAAAGAACAATATAACATGCTGGGAGAACGGTATAACATGCTGTGAAATAAAATATTGTAGTGTAAATCAAGCCCGTATATTTTGGAGACCTGCTGCTCCTTTAAGCTAGTTAGTATTCACTGTATAAACAAAAGAAACATTGTCTGGAAAACTCGAGAAAATCTACAAATAATCCACGATGGAAAACTCGAGAAAATTGACAGAGTTCGAAGAGAGGGGACCGCAAGCACTCGGGTCGGGGCTAAGCTCAAATATATTATACTTGAGGGACGTCGAAGGCTATTATCGGTCACCCGGATGTATAAAGTTTGTCACTGTAATATTGTATCTGTTCTTATCAATTTGTTTTATCAATTTTGAAAAAGGAATATTTGTCCACGAGTCGATCACGTCATCGGGCCTAAGACCGTCAACAATTCTAAGAAGGTACGGGACCCCCGCTAGTCTTGTGTCTGTGAATAATACTTTTATCCTATAATTCATCAGGTCCCAAAATTGAGTCCTGGTGTAGTAGGATGAGATATCATTCTGCTCTATCACTGACGTGCCTTTGTCATCATCACCCTAAGCCCCAAAACAAAACCGACCTACTTGCGACCTTGCTTGATGGTTCCATATATAACAAAAAAGCTATATATAAACACTTATGTGTCAGACATAAGCACAGAAAACCGAACTAAGAAACAAGAAAAAAAAAAGAATAAAAATGGGGATGAGAGAGAGGAGGAAATGTTCCACCTAAAAGATCGAAAGGATAAAGGGTGAAACAACTCTCAAAACTGTGACAAAAAAATCTGAAAAAGAGAGCTCAAGATCCTTGAATTAATCTAGAGGATATCATCTTCTCAAATTTTATATAACTGGATAAACCCAAGAAGAGTTTCCTCTCCAAATTTTATTTTAAATAGATTGAAATTGGCCCAGAACTAACATGACACTGTACTCATGGCTCCATCACCTGGATGTACTCACACATCCAAATCTGAACTCAAATATGGTACTTATGTTATCCAAAATTTAATATTAAACCTCCGAAGAACTCTTTTCCAAATGACAATTTTATGAATTTTCAAACCTTTCATGAATCCAGTTTGCATCAATCTTATGCTTCCTCCAAATGAAATTGTACAAGCCCTTTATATTTCACAAAAGAAGGGATATTAACCAATAGACTCTCCAGCGCTCCAGAAAATCACATCGATGTTAAAATCATTTAATCCATTCTTCATTGAAATCTTTCCACAATTGTATAAATGTAACACTGATTTAGAAAATATAGAAATGCTCACGGCCGGGACAAAATGAACCTAAATAATCCTCAACAGGCTCACGGGTAACAGGAAGGAGAGCAAGGGTTCACGGGTAAGGCCAGGAACGGGAGCAGTCAAGCCTCACAGCAAGCCCGCAAATAGAAATCGTGAAATGCACAACCCAGCTTCAACATAAACTTCACAATTTAAGACAGTAAATATGACAAAGCTCACAGGCAAGTTTCAAACCTTTCATGAATCCAGTTTGCATCAACCTTAGTTCCTCCAAATGAAATTGTACAAGCCCTTAATATTTCACAAAAGAAGGGACATTAATGAATAGAAGAAGTAACTCTCCAGCCTTCCAGAAAATCACACCGATGTCAAAATCATTTAATTCCATTCTTCATTGAAATCTTTCCACAAATGTATAAATGTAACACTAATTTAGAAAATATAGAAATGCTCACGGCCGAGACAAAATGAACCTGAATAATCCTCAACAAGCTCACGGGTAACAACATGAAGGAGAGCAAGGGTTCACGTGTAAAGCCAGGAAAGGGAGCAACCAAGCCTCACAACAAGCCCACAAATAGAAATTGCGAAATGCACAACCCAGCTTCAACATAAACTTCACAATTTAAGACAGTAAATAAGACAAAGCTCACATGCAAGGGCAGTAGAAGAAAGCCACCTGAATCAACTATGTCACAGACCAAAGAATCTCCACAGTAAGGCTCACGGCTAAGGGCAGTGAAAAGAAAACCAGTGAGGCTCACGGCCAAGGGCAGAGAGGAGGAAGCCAAACAGGACAAAAGAAGCCAACTAGGATGCTCGCGGGTAGGGGGGCAGCAAACCAAAATCAAAGGGAAAGCCGCCGCAAATATTACCATTATGCTCCTTTAATATACATAAGAGAGTGAATGTATACTCACATAAATTATTTAGATTGAAGTCATTTTCATCACATAAGGCATGATAGTGCTCACATTAAGCATTCCCTCATAGAAGTAGATATTGAAATCATGAATTTTGGGATGACATACTTGATTACCAATAAAAGAATCTCAAAATGGAACATTATATTTTGAATTTCCAACCGAACCGAACCCAGCAGAGGGGCAGAACAGGAAAACCGTGGCCAACAAACTTGAGCCTGGGAAGAAGAGCAAAAACAGGGAATCACAACAGGCATACCCGAGCCCACAAGGTGGGACAAAAATAAAACACATTTTTAGCTCAACTATACCCAGTGAAAGGAAGCCAACAAATATGTCTTTAAGCCAAACCAATTCCTTGTTTCAAATTCAATTAATCCCAACATAAAAGTTAGAGAAAAGAATACAGTTTAAGCCAAAACCTCACCCAACATATGGGGAAAAACAGATCAACATTTTCAGTAGGAATTCAACCTAAATGAGCCAAAACCTCACCCAACATATTGGCAAACCGAGCCCACAAGAAAGGCAAAACAGAGCCAAAACCGAGCCCTTCAAATGGGCAAAAAAACACAAAATATTTTCATCCATAATTTGATTCCAAAAGAGCTCAAATCGGACCCACAAGTGGGTCAAAACAGAAATATTTTCAGCATAAATTTGATTCCAAAAGTGTCCAAATCGAACCCAACAAGTGGGTCAAAACAGAAAATATTTCTTCTTGGAGTTTTATATTCCAAATTATCATGCCAACATATGTTTCAAATAGAATCAAATAACACGAAACATTTAAGTGTGCATACTTCACTAAAGCCAACATGTTTCAACACTAAAATGGATTCCAGCATAGATTCTAGGTGGGAAAGCATCAATCCAAAATTTATATCGATGAATTTTTTATGTATTGTAAACAGGAAAGAAACATAAGCCATCATTCTTCTTTTAACAGTAAACTGCTTCAGCAAGAAGCAAATAAAGAAAGCCTTAATTTCCAGCATATAGGTAAAGAAATATTAAAAGTGTAAGAAGAAGATTTACATGTGAGAAGAGACCTAAACATGCTTTCCCTAAAACGTTATTTCAACTAGTCCACATAAAGTGTCTAGATCAGATCTAGCAAAAATATTAAAGACCCAATTTTTGATATCAATGCCCTTGTGAATAGCTGTAAAAGCTTCAGAAAACAGCAACTCCTGAATGCTCCACACTCCCAGCACACGAAAACTTAGCTTAGAAAGAATTTCGACAGAGCTTTCTTCCCTAAAAGCTTCAAACAGTAGAACCACAGCCTCCCTTTCTCTCAAGAAATTTTCAACAACCCAAAACAGTATACTAAGAAGCTATTTTATAGGCAGAGAAGAGAAGGGGACATCCACCAACCAGCCTCACTGGTAAGCGAATCAAACGGCGAGACAATAATCGCCTCGCCATAGAACCTCGAGAAGAAGAAGAGTCGGCCAGCTCGACCTTTGTAATTGGAGAGCCGAAAGGTCAAGCAACCACGCAAAGAAGGGGAAGAGTCGAGGGAGGGGGAAGAGATTGCCGCGTGGATAGTCCACGGGAGCTAGGGCACACGAGGGAGACGAGCCAAGCGCCTGACTAAGCTGCGGGGTCGAATGAAGGATTAAGTGTGCGGGAATAGGATTTAGGGTTTAAGATTAAAAACTTTATTATAAATAAAAATATTTAATATTTTAAAAATAAAATTTGATTTATGCATTTTTATTCGTGTGTCAGATTGTAGAAATTGAATATTCCTTTTAGGTAATTTTGGCATTCCGGACGCACCGACGCGGTCCGTTTCACCACCGGAAGTCGTTTTGACGAATTCATCAATTTGCGTGCAATTTTGCTCGTGTCGGAAATATGACAATATGAGTGTCTTTTCATACTAAAATTTGTGTCTTGGATGCGTTGGCGCGGTCCATTTCATCATCTGAGGTTGTCCGGAAAAGTTCGCATTTTCACCCATTCATTAAGCTCAATTTAAGTCCGATTTTGTGCAACTTTAGTAAATTTTGTGCATTTGGTGTACATGTGTGATGATAAAGTCCTGAAGTGGTTTTCCTAGGGCTTGAGATCCTATTAGGAACTTCTCTCTGAATTTCTACATGATAGTTCTTTACCACTCGACCATAGGACGATAGTTTTGAGATCGTCAATGCGAGACATCACTAGAGAAATAGGAAGTGACTGAAATTTCTAAAAAAGTGGGTCCCAGTTCTATTTTTCTAAGATGATCAATAGGAACTCCTAGAGCTAGATCCTAGGATTCTAAGGAAAAGAGTAATAACCTTAAAATGAGGTCAACAAATGGATCCCCAATAGGTGGGGTGTGCTGATCGAGCACACCGCGCATATTGGTGTTTACCGAATGGATCAACAAACCAAAAAATTGTTTAAGTATACCGACCAAAGATTGAACTTGACATGCAATTGAACATGAGTTGGGTTCCTAATCGGGAACCCATAACTCGAGAAAAATTTTGTGAATGAATGAGTTGGGCCCTCCGCTGGAGAGTTACCAAACCAAACACAAGAGTGCACTGAAGATCTTTTGAAGATTTTCACTGGGGATGAGCAGGTGTATTTTAAAATTGTGATTGTGAGTTTAAGCTTTCAAATTTTGAATATCGATTTGATTTACTTGTCAATTTAATTTTGTGTTGTGGAAATTTGAAGGAGTTTATGAATTGTGATTTATGAGAATTTGTGGAGAGTTGCGGAATATGTGCAAAAGTTAAAGGAATCAGAATCCCTGCACCGATCCTCAAAGATAATCATGAGAATAAGATGCCGCTTTCAGAGACTGACACCTACCTCGAAGGAAACATGAGAATAGGATGCCGCTTTCAGGGAATCACACCTATATCAGAGGAAACATGAGAATAGGAAGACATTTTCAGGGAATCACACCTATGTTGAGAGTTGCAGAATATGTGCGAAAGTTAAAGGAATCAGAATCCCTGCACCGATCCTCAAAGATAATCATGAGAATAAGATGCCGCTTTCAGAGACTGACACCTACCTCGAAGGAAACATGAGAATAGGATGCCGCTTTCAGGGAATCACACCTATATCAGAGGAAACATGAGAATAGGAAGACATTTTCAGGGAATCACACCTATGTTGAAGGATTTGAAATTTGAAGGAATCAGAAGCCTTAACATCCATTGAAGAGAGCCTCACACAACCTCTAGAAAATTTGATTTGAAAAATTGCGTTAGGAGGAGCTCTTAAAGCAACGCGGAATCATATGTAAAATCTCTAACCTCTGGAATTTGACTTGAAAGATTGCGATAAGAGGGGTTCCTAAAACAACGCTGAATCAGATGTAAAATACTCAAACTCTAGAATTTGATTTGAAAGATTGCGATAGAAGGAGCTCCTAAAGCAACGCGGAATCAGATGTAAAATCCTCAACCTCCGGAATTTGTTTTGAAAGATTGCGATAGGAGGGAATCCTAAAGCAACACGGAACCAGATGTAAAAAGCAACGCAGAAACAGAAGTAAAATCCTGAACCTCCAGAATTTGATTTGAAAAATTGCGATAAAAGGAGCTTCTAAAACAACACGGAATCGGATGTAAAATTCTCATCCTACTGTGTTGTGACGTCCGTTCAAAAAAGGAAGCCCCATCCCCCAATGATTTTCACCGATGTTGATCTTCCCCTAGCATGAAATCTTTACGCTGATGCCATTATTTTTACTGCACTAATCAATAACTATCAGGTAATGAGTATCCTGAATGATATCGGTAGCTCGGGCAACATTTTGTTCCAAGCCACGTTTGAGAAGATGAATTTGAAAACCAACCGATTAATTGCACCGGCCGACCCATTATACGAATTTTCTAGCAAACGAAAGGGGATACTCGGTGTAATAACACTCTCTGTCGCATAGGGAGATAGTGATAACTGATTTACCAACATGGAGGATTTTTGGTGGTTGACATGCTATTGACTTACAATACAATATTTGGCCGCCCTCTCCTCAACAATTTTTGAGCCATGACGTCAACATATCACGTAGCAGTGAAGTTTTCCTGCAACAGGGTTATAATTATTGTACGTGGAGATCTGGAGCAATCCCGAACATGTTATATGTGAGCCATAGGAAGAGTTGAGCACGAGACGTTGGACATACAACAACAACGAGAAGGAGGTCTTGAAAATGATGAGGCTACAATTAAAATCCTTGCAGGCCTCAAAGATTCTGGTAAATTTTTTCCGATCAGTGAAACTTTTGATGCAGGTCACAAATGGATATTGATCCAGATTCTTCAGGAGCACCGCAATGTTTTTGCCTGGTCCACGACTGAAATGCTTGACATCCTCGTTGACGTGGTTTGTCACAGGGTCAACATCAGTTTAACCGCCCGACCCGTAACAAAAATTCCAGACGATAACAATGACTTTAGCCAAACCAATTCACGAGGAAGTAAGGAAACTCTTAGAGGTCGGCTACATTTGGAAGGTTTGGTATCCCTTTTAGGTATCCAACGTGGTTATGGTACAAAAGTTTAACGGTAAGTGGAGAGTGCGCTGGACTTCACAAATTTGAATGCTGCTTGCCCAAAGGACGGCTATCCACTACACAGGATCGACACTCTGATGGACTCTACGGTAGGATACTCGGTAATGAGCTTCATTGATGCTTTCTCTGGTTATCACCATATTAAAATGCATTTAGCTGATGCGGAGAATACGACTTTTATTGCCAGTGATGGTTTATATTGCTTACTATAATACCTTTTGGGCTAAAATACAAGCGCAACTTATCAGCGCTAATATAATATTTTCTAAACAAAAAGAAGAAATATTGAAGTCTATGTGGATGATATGTTAGTAAAAAGTAAGACAACCAAACAATATTTGTACGATTTAAAATAAACTTTCCAAACACTTAGGAACATGAAATTGAACTCGTTGAAATGCACTTTTGAAGCTTCCAAAGGGAAATTCTTGGGTTACCTCCTGATGCCCGATGGGATTAAGTTTAATCCCGAAAAGGTGAAGGCACTTCTCGACATGTCTTTTCCTCGGAACACCAAAGAAGTACAAAAGTTGACCGACCGAATTGCAGCCCTAAGCCGATTTATTTCCAAGTCAGGAGACAAATGTGCCGCCTTTTTCAAGGTGCTAAGGAGGGCAAAAAAGTTTGAATGGATGAACAAATGTGAGCAAACTTTTCCGAATCTGAAACAATTGTTAATCTCTCCACCGTTGTTGCGAAGTTCGAGGCTAAAGGAAAAACTTTCACTTTACATGGGAATCGACCCATAAGCTATTAGTTTGGTCCTAGTCCAAGAGGAGTCAAGGAAACAAATTCCTGTTTATTACACTAGCTGGGTCCTTAGAGGAGCCAAGATAAGGTATTCCCTTATGGAAAAACTAACGTTTGATCTGATTGTTTCTACTTGTAGACTTCGACCATATTTTTAAACCCATTCGGTTAATGTGGTCACTTATCATCCACTCAAGGCCATACTCACTCGACCGAAACATTCGGGCCGATTATTGAAATGGTCCATGAAGCTCAATGAGTATGACCTTACTTACGTCCCACGAATGTTGATCGAAGCTCAAGCTATAGTGAACTTCTTGATTGATCTCTTGGAATCAGATGGATGCAAGGACAGATCCAAGGCAAACACGCAAACTTGGATCGTTTATGTTGACAGAGCTTCAAGTCAAACAAGAGCAATAATTGGTCTGACATTAAGCAGTTCGACTGAAGAACACGTCTATTATTTGGTCGTCCTTGATTCTGTGGCCACAAACAATCAGACAGAATACAAAGCATTGATAGCCGAACTACGGTTAGCTTAGGCAATGGGCTCTTGACATGTAATAGTGAAATCTGTTTCACAACTAGTTGTCAACCAAATCAATGGGGAATTTGAAGCTCGAGACAAGATGATGGTCAAGTACTTGAATAAAGTGAAGATGGAAATTGGTAAGTTCATAAGCTCCCGTATTGTACACATAGGGCGAGAGGAGAACACGGTTATTGAAAAACATATGCGTTGGAAATAGAGCGGCCCAAAAGCTTTCCCAACTAACCATTGAAGAGTCGAAAGTAGTAGAGGTTGAAATGACTGATGCCAAAAGTTGAGTCGATCCTTATATCCACTACTTCAAAATTAGGAAAATCCATGAAGCAGTGGCAGATCCCCGAAGTTTCAAGTTTAAAATCACCCAATACCTTCTTATTGGAGACATGCAATTCCAAAAGTCAATCACATCCTTGCTCTTTAGATGTTCCAAACAAAATTACTTCCTCCGGAAAATGCATTCTGGTGAGTGCGAAAGCTATTCAGGGGAAAAAACTGGCTCATCGAGTCCAAAGACAAGGTTTAAAAGATGCAGAGCAGCTCTCTCGAAGGTGCAGCAATGTCAGAACTATGCTCCACTGCAGCATCAGCCAACACAGAAATTACAACCAATAGTTAGTCCTTAGCATTTCACCATTTGGGGAATGGATATTCTCTTGCCATTTTCTCCCTCAAAGGGATACCAAAAATTTATTTTGGTCAATGTGGATTACTTTTCTAAATAGATAGAGACAAAAGCTCTAGCCTGGATCATTGTTGGTGCAATTTGGAATTTACCTGGACACATAATTTGCCGGTATGACTTGCCCCTAATACTCGTCACAAATAATGAAATTTTGTTTGCTAATCTGGTGTTAAGAGATTTTTATTAGAGTCAGGGGATTAAACTAAAGTTTTATCTGTACATCACTTGTAAATTAATGGCCAAGTCAAAGCTGCGAACATGCTCATCCTAAACTTGCTGAGAAAAAAAGTTGAGGGGTGCTAAGGGTAAATGGACGGATATGGTTCCTTTGGTCCTTTGGGCCATATGAACCATATTGATGTCCGAACAAACGCCATACATGCTTTCCCACGGTATGAAAGCCATGCTATTGGTCGAGTAGAATCACCATAGTCAAAAGGGTAATCACCGCTACATCTTTCGACGAAGGGGAGCTCGTTGATTGACAAAATACAAATGATGAAGCTTCAGTCACCCTTGATCTTTTAGAGGAAATTCGAAAAGAACCACCCGTTATATACATAGGCCCCATAAGGATGTTGAAGGGCTACATCGAGTTTCGCCAAGATGTCACTTCGACACAGAAATTAAGAAAAACAATGATGACTAAATTGTGGTAAAGATTAAGAAATGTTTTTTACAAAAAGAAATATTTTATAGCCGAGTCATTCGTCGCTTCGGGCAGGACTAGACCTCCATTCATTTGACTCATATACAACCCACACCCACTGAACTTATACTTCTCTATCTTCTCTTCAATTCAGACTTGGGAGATCGAATTAGTGGCTCAAAATTCAGCTAGTTCACCCCTTAGGATCGCCACCCGACTAAGAGATCTTCCACATTCGCAATCTTGTCTCGGAGATTGTCCACATTTGCAACCTTGGCCCAAAGATCTTCATGTTTCCAAGCTAGGCCCGGAGGATCTCCACATCCATGACTTGGGCCCGAGGAGCCTCCATGTTTGCATATACGACCGCCAGTTCCTCTCACAACTCCGATACAGTGGCCTCCTGCTGATTGTTTGTAGCCCGAGTTAAGGAATCCACGTTCTCGTCCATACGATGGACTAGCGACTTGTGAGGCTCCCTTCGGTTGTCGGTCTCCCTTGTTGGGTCGGTTGATTGGGGGTGTTTAAGACTGGAAGAGGAATCAAGATGGATACCCTCTCAATTGCAGCTTGAGCAGAAGGTCCGACAGGCTTCGATAACTCAGTTTGGCATGCTGTTTCTATGGGTCGAGAGTCGATAATATCGATAATTTCCTCTACAATATATGAGTTTGTGAGATCGAATAAGAAGGGAAAGTTACGTTACCAATCATGC
>NW_018164466.1:1323120-1326680 GCF_001263595.1 Phalaenopsis equestris
ATGCAAAACGACACTAACAACAGTTACAGTGTCAAGACATATATTATTTCGTTACAAATATGTAAACGTGTAATGACTTATAAATTATAGTAACATTTCCATTAAACGAGTGACAATTATGTAATTTGTTATATTTTGATTAGAATTTTTAAATAGGGGGATCATTTTCACTAAGGGACAGATTCTAAAAGTTCTTAAAAAATTATATTATTTGTCTTTTTTCTCTTTCTTTTATTCGATCGATGCTTTATTCTTTGGGCATGATTCACAAGATAATTTAGGATTCGACAAAGAAAATCCTAAAAAATTGAGGGTTTATCGTGCTCTGATACAAGATGATACCGTTTTAGGACTCTTAGATCGTGTTTAGGAAGTGGGTTTTGTAGGGAGGAGGTTGTGGAATGGTAAGGGAAGGATGACATTCAGACGGTGAGGAGGTTCCGCTACATGTTTCTAAGCAAGATACAGACCCATCTCTTGCAAAAGGAAAATGATACAACTCTCAATTAGGGTAGAAATGAGAGATAAAATATCTGAAACACACAAACCAAACTTAAAATCCTCGTACCAGAAAATCAACAACATATACATAGTTTCCTACTATAAAGAAAGCCTAATTAGAAGAAAAAAATATGAAATAATATAAAAAAGAAAGAAGGGGCAAAAATCAGAATTTGGGTAAGTGGCTGTCGGTTCCGCGATCACGGACTACTTGCAATCTTGCGGAATCGCGGATTTCCTAAGTTCGGATCGTGGTTTCCGCTGTTTGGATGCTCTGCGTCAACCAAATTCTTATGTATTTACATACCTAACGCATAAACTTTACTTTTTTTTTTACATTTATACCACCAAAATCTTTAACTTTTAAAAGTGAAATCCACCTTTTCATGCATAGGTAAGGTAAGATGATATGTTTGTAAAAATAGGAGTTTAGGTCTTAGATATATTAATGCATAGGAATTGGGAGAAATATATGTAAATATCCCAATTTTTTATTCGCATTCTACAATAGAGCAGGAAAGGAATGTTACTGTTCTCATAACTTTGAAATAACAAGCATGCGCATATGTGCTTGCTATCATTCCACAAAATACCAAAAACAAGAAAATAAAAGGCGAGAAAGATGGAAAAACGATTCTTTCCAATCAATCACTGTTCATAAGGAAATTAATTAAGCGTTTACCCGCTGTCTCCTGTAGAGAAAATATTTTTCTTATGCATGACATGAGCGAAGGAATTTGTTGAATCTGATTGTGAGTTTTTAAGCAGTTTTCTTGTGCTTTTACAGTTTTCTTGGGCCATGTGCACTTTCTTAACCTATTTTATCTGTTTTCTATTTTAAATCTTAATTGTTTTCTTATTTGATTTAGGTAACATCGGCGTTGAGAGAATCTGGTCTCGAATCATCTAATTTAATTCTCGGTATTGACTTCACAAAAAGCAATGAATGGACAGGTGAAATGATGTGTTTTTTAGCATCAACATATTGATGCTGTTGTTTACCATATTCTGTGTTTTTTTTTGTTGGTTTGTTTGTTTGTTAGTTTATAGAAAGATTTACATACATGCCTCACAATTCTCGTATATTTACATATCTAGCACCAAAGCTTTCATATTTACATTTATAACACTTTGGTGTGATAAAGCTATGTATAAAAAGTTTTATTTAACTTTTAAAAAGTAGGTGATAGTGATATTAAAGATTTGAGCGCTATGCATGTATATACCAAAATTTTGGTGTTAGATATGTAAATACATAAGAATTGTGTGGTATGTCTGTAAATGCCCCTCGTTTAAAATGTCTAAGAAGTGACCATACCTGTCTACACACCACAGGAAGGCATTCATTTAGAAGGAAATCTCTCCATGCTCTTAGCAAGGCCCCTAATCCATATGAGCAAGCCATTTCTATCCTTGGTCGTACTCTTTCTTCCTTTGATGAGGACAACTTGATACCTTGTTTTGGGTTCGGTGATGGTGAGCGCTTTCTATCTGTGCTTATTTCTTGTAACAGTTTGGTATGTTATTTCGCTTCTCATGACTTTATTTTTTTGCTTTCTGCAAAAGCATCCACTCGAGACCAACATGTGTTCAGTTTTTTCGGCGATCACCGTCCTTGTTGTGGTTTTGTGGAGGCCCTCGAGCGATATAGGCAGATTGTTCCTCATCTTAATCTATCAGGTTCGTAATTTCCCCAATTTTATATTGCTCTTCTGTAATAATAGCTCTTTAGGATACAGTTTATAGGGTTAATCATTTATGGTTCTTTGTTACTTTATTGCTTTCTAGCTGCCTAATAAGTTTATAAATTGTTCTGTTAGTTTTCAACTGTATCAACTTATGTGATCGGCAAAGGCAAGCTGCTTATTCTTCAAGTTACCTCTAATTGCAGGCATCTAATTTTTGAACTTCTTGATCATCCATAATTGTTTCATCCTTTTTAAAAGCTTTGGATTTGTTCTTTGAAGGTAAAACTTATTGTCAAAATTGATCATCAACATAAATTTTGACCAAGTTGTTTTCAATGAGGATTAATAAAGTTAAATGATGTAGGTCATTTAAGGGTTTAGGGCTTCTAATACAACATGGATGAGATGCAAAGTAAAAAACACAACTTCACAATCCTTAGGTTACTAATTCTTAACTTTACCCAAACTTTGTTATTAGGCTTTATTCATTGCAATATATAATTAATGACTGCCCCAAATAAAAAATTCTATCATGAAAACAATGATAAATATAGATTCTTATACAAATCCAACTAATGATTGTGGATGGCAACTGTAATGATAGAAATCACAGAAAGAAAAAATCAGGGCGGTGAATTAAGGAGTATCCCCTGAAAGTAAATACCTAAATCTATCTATGAAGCATTTAAAGAATACATATCCAGCAAGTGCTCATAAATACATATAAAGATAACATTTTATTTTAATATTTAATTTTACTGCAATTGACCGCCCAAAAAAGGACCCCAAAATAGAAATTACACGGAAGCTATCAAGTTTTACTCAATTCAATATGCTAGTATATATTGGAATTTTAAGTGTTTTATGGTCCTAATAAATTTCAAAACTCTGTATGACTCACTTTTCTTCAGTAATTGCTAAAGACTTTTGCAGGTATTCTTTTTTTTTATTTTGAAGCACCATGAGCATGTCTTTTGGTTTGGATTTCACCTCTTGTTTAGATTAGCAACAAACTTTTATTTGCTATAATTAATTATTAGTCATCTATGAATACCTTCATAAAAAATATGCATATGTTCTATAAATGATTATACAAATTCACTAGATCTAGATTTGACATAAAGTTCAACATGGTTTGGATTTTCTAGGCTATTAACTTTTGACAACTTCAAATGAAATCATGCTTTTAGACTTATTAGCTAATAAATTATCCATACACTCAGCCATTAATTGTATCAAATCCCCTCTAGATGTGTGCTGTTTACTCGAACAACTTAACTGATCACCTAAACTACCATTAACTACTTTGTTTGACCGCTAATTTGTGTGTGATGGTCAACTGAAAATTTGAACCAGGTTTCCTTTTTTTTT
>NW_018164466.1:1326780-1328199 GCF_001263595.1 Phalaenopsis equestris
TTTGATTTCGAGATGGATCGATCTCGATTCAATTTCAAGTGGGTCAGCTCGAAATCGAATATATCGAGCAATGAACCGATTTCAAGCTACACTAAATCTATTTGAGTTGACCTCAACTCGACTTAAAATCAGATCATTAACATCACTATTTGGAAGTCATTATAAAGGAGACTCTTTATTTGTTTGCATGCAAAACTTTGAAAAGAAATTTACACCTTTGGAGCTCATCTTTATGCATAAAAATATATTCCTTAATGAAGATTGGAGTCATCTCTCTTGTTGTCAACCCTTAAACCCAAGTGAGAGGACTTTAAGGTGTACATTGGATGATTGGAGATGCTATGAAGCGGGATTTTTCCTTAAGTCAACTATATAGGTGTATACAATATCATATCGAGTCATCTTTCTTGTTTTAATTATCTTAGATGCTATTTTGTCTCATTATTGGCCAAATGACGTGTGTTTGAGTCACCCTGTCATCTTCTTGTCTGCATCGTATTCCCACTCAAGTTGAAACATAGAAGTCAGTTATGTTTAACTTGGATTTGAAGTCATCAAACAAAGAACGAGGAAGATTTTGGTGAGAATATTCGTCAATTAACCACTGGAGAGCACAAGATGAACACAAATTTTCCTAGACTCATTCTTTTCCTTAATGAACTGTTTGTCAATTTCTACATGTTTGGTGCAATCATGCTGAACTGAATTGTGAGTAATGTTGATGACAACCTTACTATCATAAAATAGCTGCAGCTGGATGGAGGTTGGCACACAAAGCTTGCAAAAGCTTCACAGATCTTAAAAATATGATATTTAATGTATTATTTAAGTCAATGTGCATACGATTAACAAAATAATCTTTTCTCCATCAAAATAATTCAAAAAAGGCTTTCTGAAAAATTTAAAGATCACAGTAGTTTTACTATTCCTTGTGTTATTGGCGAAAGATTTTTCAGAAAAGTTTAATGTGATTTGGGAGCCACTATTAATCTTATGCCTCTATCGATTTTTAGAATGTTAGGTTTAGGAAGAATTTCACCAACTACTGTAACTATTCAGTTAGTTGATCGTTCGATAACTTAAAGGAGTTATAGAAGATGTTTTGGTAAATGTTGATAATGTTGATAAATTTATCTTACCTATGGATTTTATTGTGTTATATATGGAGGAAGATAAAAAAATTCCTATCATAATTTGTTTGCTTGACTAATACAGCTAGGCTTAGGGCTGTCAAAAAAGCTCGTTGTTCGCAAACAGTTCGTGTTCGATTCGTCAGAGCGTTTGTGTTCGATTCGTTCGATAAGCAAACGAGACGAACACGAACAATTTTTTTTCGTTCGGTTTGCTAAACGAACCAAACACGAACAGTGATGCGTTCGTTCGTGTTCGAATTGTTATTGTTCGAATATATATATATAT
>NW_018164466.1:1328209-1334376 GCF_001263595.1 Phalaenopsis equestris
TTTAATTTATGATATTTTTAAAATAATTATATACTAAAAAAATTAATATATTTTAAAATTTAAAACCTGTACACTCTAATAATATAGTTATTATATATTTATATAATATAATGTATATAATTATTATAATGTATTATATCATTATTTTTATATTATGTATTTATAAATTATACTATAAGTTGGAAATGAAAGCGGAAGCCCTAATTTCACCTCTCTGCTCTCACGCCGCTCTCCTCTCACGCGGTCACGCCTCTCCCTCTCACGCGATCTCCTCTCACGGAAGCACGAAAGTTGCTCTGGCTGCTCCTTCGCTCCTCCGGCTGCTCCTCTGACGCGATCTCCTCTCACGCCGCTCTCCTCTCACGGAAACAAGAGACCGCAGCCGATCTATCTCCTCCGGTTGCTCCTTCTCTCGAAAAGCTTCTCTCGGTGAGAACATGTCTCAAAATCGCGAAAATCTTGTCTTAAGCTCAGAGTTGATTTTTTGTGTTCGTTATCTAATCTCTACTTCTATTTTTTTTTTGATAAAAGGTATTTTCCCCTGCGAGTCGGCGTTGGATCGACCCGGTATTTTCGTTAATCGTTACTTCGGTTGCTCGGTATTCTTGCTGGTTGATAAAAGGCACATTTGTTTCTTATTTTTTTTCTAAACTTAAGCGAAGAATTGATAGACTATTTAGAATCATTAAGCATATGGGGGAAAAAGGCTTATAAAATAGATTTGCTAGAGCATCTGATTATTTTGGACAACTTTAGTATGGTTTGCTTTTCACCCTATTATGAATATGAAGGGAAACTAAACATCAAGGAGATTCTTCTCTTACTCGGCGAACATGACATGTGAAGTGAATAAGTGATATTCTCTTGGTTGGAAAAAGCTCCGAGGCAGTCTTTTAAGATTGCCAACAGTCAATCTTCTTCACAGGGATTTTATTTTCTAAGTTGGAAAAAGTGACATGTGAAGTGATACTTTTTAGCCATCTTCCTTGCTTCTATTTTGTAGAATCGAGTCAGGGCAGGATCAATAATCAACAATTACGAGCTGGGTATGGGTGTAAATAGAATTCCTCTAGCATGGGATTTTAGATGGGACAATTAAATGCTTCTTGAATCAAGAAGTTCTTACATCATGTTCTCTATTTTCTAAACTTGTTAATCTCAACAACTGGATTTTCATATAAACATTTTACTGCTGTTTAACTGGATTTTGTTGAAAGTTGGCTCCTTTTCTAATTGTTTTTGAGCTACAGAGATTCTATTGAATCTCTTGAGCTGAATTTTTGATTCAGTAAATTATGATTAAAGTTTGATTTGAGAGATTTATGTATCTTCCATCTTTCTTGATTTGAATGATTTAGGCTCTTTTTGGCAACGGATTTAATAATTTTATTAGTTCTTCAGCAGTCACTATTCTTTTCATTTGATAAATGCTTAATCAATCATATTTTACTTGTTTAAATTATGATGCATAAGTAATTTAATTATTAATTTTTGTGATGATAAGTTTTTTTTTTAATTTATTTTTTAATTGGTTAAATTTTTTTTAATTGATTTGATTAAGATTTAATTTCGTTTGCTCTATGGTTTGTTTCAATTAATGGATTAGTAATAATTCTTTTGATATATATTTATTTGCTGCATTTACATACATACCACACCAATTCTTATGAATTTACATGTCTAAGAGTTTCCTAAGACTTTCATATTTACATGCATAATACATTAATACTTAAATCATTAAAATCGCATAAAAAATGCAATTATTATTAATTTGTTAAACATGAAATACATCTTTTCATGCAAAAATTTATGACAGAAAGTGTTATAAATGTAAATATAAATTTTAGATATTAAGAATTATGAGATATGTATGTAAATGAGATATGTACGTTAAATTTCCCTATTTAATTGATTTGATTTCATTTTAATCAGCTTAATAGTTTTGATTTTCTTATTTGGATTTCTATTTTTTATTTTAAACTAATATGACTAAACCAAAGGTTTGATTTCATTTAATGTGTTTAAATTCAATTGATTTAGTTAAAGGTTTTTTTTCATTTATTTGGGATCTCACTAGAAGTCAAATGATAGTTTATGAAATGCTTACATGGTTCATTTGGTTGTCATACACTTATATTTTATTATCCTGCAATTATTTTTTTGCCTACACATCTTTTGATATTATATTTTTTGTATAGATATTTACAATGTCAAATGTTGAGCATTCTCAGTCTGTATCAAATGACGAACAATTATCACTTGCAACACAAGAAGAAATTGGTAGTTCTCATCCTATTGAACTGATTGTTGGGAGCACTAGTACTGAAATACAAGTTACGAAAGGCAGGAAGAGGAAATCAACTGTGTGAGAGTATTTTATAGATGTTAAATTAAACTCTAAGGGGGTCGAAGTATCATATGTTTAATGTGTTTGCTGTGGGGTGAAAATACTTAAACCCAAGTCAGGTACAACCTCTCAACTTCTTAGGCATGTTAAGGAATGTGCTAAGATAAAAACAAAGAGTCAACAACAAGTTGACTTTTCAGACAAGAGACAAAATTTACTGAACTTCTTGCCTTCAGAAGTTCAGGGTGATTCAGAGATTCCTATTTTCTATGATCCTAAGAATTATGATCAACAAATCATAAGCTCTTGAACTTCTGGAGCGGTGAATTTCATTATGACGAACGGGGCTTTCCCGAGGTTGACCTCAAAATCTTAGAATTCGACTCCAAACTTGATGGTGAGAACGACATTGTGGGCGTTGCGGCTCGTCAGCAGGTCATAGGAAAATGTTAGCATTGGGCACGCCATTGCAGCAACTTTAAAAGAGATAGCTCTGGGGTTAGCTATTTGGCCAAAACCTCGTGATTTTAGTGCGAGCACTAAAAATTAACAGAGGTTGATTTATAGACCGGGTAAGTCTTTATTTAGTTTGTAGGGATTTTAAATTTTTAGTAAAGTAGTTTAAAAGTAAAAACATTTAATTAATACAAAAAAAATTTAAAGTGCACCCAGAACGACACAATCCGATTTGATTTGCAAAATAGCAAATCAATGTTGAAAAGGATATGTGGAGTGTTTAGGACCCAACGCGGGACCAACTTAACAACGCACAATGCCCAGGTGAAACTAGTCCACCAACACACCTATTGTGGGGTCCGACCCCACACAAAGATTAAAAGTCCTTAATGGCCTCCTCAACCTCTCTGTTCAAAGGTGGTTGAACAGACGAACCTGAACTCCAAAGAGTTGACGTACTTTTCTAAGGCAGAAATGGGTAAAGTATGTCAACAGAAGAAGAGTAATTTGGTCCAAGAGGGACATGAACACATTACCAATGTGTGAAGATAATATTTTCTTATTTAAATGGAGAGAGAAGCAATTCCCCAACGGAGTCACCAGAAGCTGTCAACACTATTTTGGTTTAGGAGCTGCCCGTTGGAAGCTGTCGGCCACCATGATCGAAATCACGTCGCCCGCTTTGAAAGAACATTTTGATTTTCATATATATATATATAAGTTTTTAAAAAATATAAAATCAAACTGACCCCATATTTTTCAGAATTTAAATAAAAGAGCACTACACCTCAAACCCTGTATCTATCCCGAAGGATAAACACCTTGAGGATGAGACTCGATCAAATAAACTAAGAAATATATGACATCCGCTTGGTCTGAGAAACCATTTTATTTGCCAATAAGTTCCTTTGTTTAATATGAAGAATTAATGATATGAAGAATTAAATTGAGTTTATTTTAAGTTGAGTTCGGACAAGCTTCTTATAAGGGCAAACCCTTATAATTAATTACATCTTAAATGCCCGAGGTCACGTAAGAAAACTCTCAATATGGATAAAAAAGTGTTGTCTTTATTGATTTCAAAGTGAAAAGGATATGACTTTTCGACGAAATCAGACAAAGATGTGTGAAATGGGAAAGACTTGAATGACTCAAATTTGGAACATTATGTTTATGGAATCTAAAGGCGGAAGAACTAAGGGATCTCATAGATCCAGAGGAGAACATCAGTGAATTCCCAATCTTTCCTATTGTTTGGGTTAAGTTTTGAGGAGAAATTATTTGAATTTTTCATCCTACAAATTTTATTTGTTTAGGACTTACATTCGTGTGAAATGATCACGCAAATAACCAGAAAGATGTGATGATTTAGGTCGTGACGAACGATAACCTCAAAATCCTAAGACGAGTTAAGACTTCTATTGTACATCAATGTTGTACAAAGACCTAAAGATGATGTGAGGATTTATGTTGCATAAGAGAACTACTTCGATGTCCTACGACTTGATTCTTTAATTCTAAAGAAAGATATGTTGTTGTAGTTCCTCTTGCTGTTGAAGATGATCGGGTTGCCCATAGTGCTAGATCCAAGCTACTCGTCGTGGCGAGTTCAAAATTTCTAGTGTGTCAAGTTATGATGTCAAATCAAATGTCATTATTGTTGTAGTTCTTTAAATGTTATGAGGCATATTAAAGTTGATTAGAGCGACACTGGTTAGGATCATACGGTTCTCTCGTTCCGGTACCACTATTTTCTATTGGATTTATTTAGTCCAAATGAATTTACTAAACGGTTAGGTAGTGTTTCTAAAGACGCCGCCGCACTTAGAAGCTGTCCCAAACGGACCCTTAATCTCGAAGGGTCCGTTGGTAAACTTTTTTACATCTTTATTTTCTAAAGATTTTATTCATATTATGACAATTATTTTTAGAGTGATGGATAATGAATTATAACACGAGACTCGAATTTTTAATTAAATAAAATAAAATAAAATTATTTTCCAGGAAGGGGATTCTTTCATTGATTTGCCTCTTCTTCTTCTTTCTTATATATCCTTTAACAATGAGTTGAATTAGTGTGTTTTTTTGGCAATGAATGCATGTGTTGCAATCATTGAGTTTCAATTGCATTGTTAAAGATGTCATTTCAATCATTTTTTAGTTATTAGTTAATTCGGTTTCTTATAAATAAAAAAGGTTGCTAAAAGAAGTCTTAACCTTTATTTATTTTGTGTAAGGGTAAAAGTCTTAGTTTTAAGGGATTGGAATGTTCTCTGATGAATTTAAAATTTGTATTGCTTTTCAAAACGGTATGTATTTCGAAGTACCCAAAAGTTTTGGTGGGGGCTCAGTAGCTCATCACTATTTATTGCATACAATAATTTATAGGAAAATTTACCTACTACCACATAATCTTATGTGTTTGCATAGCTAGCACTCAAAATTTGACATTTACTTTTATAAAATTTTGGAGTAATAAGTTCATACATGAAATTATATATTTCAATTTTTAAACAATGGTGATGATAATTTTTGTAGTGTGATGTTAAAATTTTTAGTGATATTTATATAAAGATGAAGTTTAGGTGTTAGATAATGACATGAGTGATGCGTGCTAAAAAATTCGCAGCGGTAGAGTAACATATTATCGTCTTAGCGTTGTACAAGATTCAACACACACTTAGATAAAAGAAAAAAACCAATAGAGACATCGTAAATCTTTATGTGAAAAACCTTGAAAGGGGAAAAACTACGAGGTCTTGTCCTGTTGAAATGATCCACTACAAATTGTTAGTATATAAGTCCACTCTTCTTCTAAAATAACGAATATGTAATTACAAAATTGGTTATAATTCTTAGGAACATTAGGTTGCAAGAGCCATAATCGATTGTCGCGAAGGAGGTAGTCCGTCGTGAGTGTTATAGACGGCTGTTGTAGTGCCAACTTATCGCAGAAGTCATAGTTGATAACCATAATAATATTTTGTCAGGTGAGCCATAGATGTTTGCTTTAAGAGTTTCTTTTGGCCATAAAGACCATAGTAAAGAGTTATACGAGCTGCAAACCATATTGATCGTAGGTGGTCACATAGACTATAGTGCTGAGTTGTAATGACGTTTGTAAGCTGCGAGAGTCTGAGTTTAGAGTTACACGAGTTGTGTGTGAGGTGCATCGTTGCCCCATTTTTGATATGAGCTATTGCATCGTCTTTGAGATCTGTTGTTCATTGTCTTCACGGTACGTTGTTGCACCGTCTTTAGGGTCAACCCGATGTTCGAGATGATGTGCCACTCCATAGGTTGCTTCGTGACTCCGCGATGATAGTTGTTATTTAGCACGGTGCTTCGTCGCGAAGAGTGGAGG